>NC_059217.1:44803087-44958087 GCF_020615455.1 Coregonus clupeaformis
CTGTTCAGACTGCAGGAAAATGAACAGATTCTAAATCGGATATGCATTTTTATTTGAATCACTTCAAACTGCCAATGTGAACAAGGCAGCTTAATAAAACGAAGCTTTTCAAGACAAGGTTTATGCTCTTCTACAATAAAACAAACAACGGACATAGGTATTTGAAAGTTGCATTTTAATAAGGTAAGTAAGCATAAGTTACTACATTTACAATCTACATTTTATATGTAAATCAAGAGGTTAGATAAATAACAGCTATGGGAAGCAGGGTAGCAGGGTCTTCCTTAGTAAGCAGCTAGTGGATTGGTGCTGGACTAGTCCCGTCTGGACTAGAACAGATCCCATTTAGACCAGTGTGTAGCTGCGTCCCTTGCGGGCTGGAACCCTGATGGCTCTGTGGCAGTCGTTGTGTCTGCAGCCACACTCCTCCACGTGGAGGTAGGTGTACGGCACCACATCTCCATTCAGACACTGTAGTTCCACCGTGCGGTTACTGGCCCGGGACTCCTGGCAGCAGGTACACGAGTGGTCCAGGGACGCAGCCATCGCAGAGTACCTGGAGGAGGGGAGTGAAAGAGAGGGATTCACAGAGATGAAGAGATCATCTTCATTCCCAATAGACAAAGACACCTCAACAAATTTCATGTTCAACAAAACACAAATACATACGGGGGTGTGTGTCCATGACACAGATTAAGCCTAGTCCTAGACTAAGAAGCATATTCAATGGAGATTCATTTCAAATGATTTTCAGTCCATGACTAGGCTTAAACTGTGTACTGGAAACCTCCCCATGGTGTTATAGACATTGTTTCCACACTCACTTGGTGAAGGTGTTGCAGGATCCCTCACAGTACGGCATCTCCACCTTCTCAATAGACTGGCAGCCCTTGTGGTTGATGACAGTCTTCATGGATCCTATCTTACAGGCCTTGTCCTTCTCCACACCTGGTATTGGAGGGAGACACACCATTATACATGATCCGGCTCAAAAGACCAGGAAAAAGAGCTGCAGCTATTTGAGTTCACTGACTACAAGGTTGCGCTCCTTTTCAATCATTAGTCATTATGAATATCAGTGGTTTTATGATGCACGAATCTGATCATATTCCAATCCTGATATGAAATTGTTAACAGCTTTGAACATTTCACTTTCATACTTACAAATTTTACAGCAGCCGTTTGCAGCAGTCTGAATTGAACCCTGTGGAGAATTTTATTTTATTAAATTATCTTTATATAATACATTTCATAGTAGGATAAGTGAAGTAAGGTTTCTGTCAAATGAAAACTGGCATGCTGTGTGTACTGTACTGTCGATCTGTTGAAAATTATTCTGGATCGAAACATTGTCAATAATGGTGGTAATTGGGAGCATATGCAGTGAGCAGGCATTTCTGTTCTTGTTATATTGTGTACTGTACTCACAGGCTGGCCTTTCTGTTCTTGTTATGTTGTGTACTGTACTCACAGGCCGGCCTTTCTGTTCTTGTTATGTTGTGTACTGTACTCACAGGCCGGCCTTTCTGTTCTTGTTATGTTGTGTACTGTACTCACAAGCTGGCCTTTCTGTTCTTGTTATGTTGTGTACTGTACTCACAGGCCAGCCTTTCTGTTCTTGTTATGTTGTGTTCTGTACTCACAGGCTGGCAGTTGGCCTGCTGGAAGGGTGGGCAATGGATGTAGGAGCTCTGGGTCAGATAGCTATCACCGTTTTTCATGCAGCTGTACTGCTGGCACTTATCACCAGGAGCTGA
Organism: Coregonus clupeaformis; assembly: GCF_020615455.1. Taxonomy (NCBI): domain Eukaryota; kingdom Metazoa; phylum Chordata; class Actinopteri; order Salmoniformes; family Salmonidae; genus Coregonus; species Coregonus clupeaformis. Next base: position 44,804,845 of record NC_059217.1, read on the forward strand.
CCACGTATCTCCATGCTGGGCATACAACACACACACACACACACACACACACACACACACACACACACACACACACACACACACACACACATTTGACAATTAATTTTTTTTAAATTTAGCAGACGCTCTCATCCAGAACGTTTTACATTAGTGCATTCATCTTAAGATAGCTAAGTGAGACAACAACATATCACAATCTTAGCAAGTAAATGCTACGAGACACTCTTTAAAGAGGTAGGGTTTCCGAGGTTTCCGGAAGATGGGCAGGGACTCCACTGTCTTCACATAATGGGGAAGCTTGTTCCACACACACACAAACAATATAGACATTTAGCAGAGAACTACTTAATACGTCTTAGTTAATCTGTGATAGTTAAACTGACAGAAACGGCACCTACCTTCAACAACTGCTTGGTCCCATTGATCTGGAGGACACAGTGGGTCTGAACACATTTACCACAGCAGTCATCTGAGGAATAGTCTGGCTCCTGGTACTCATATCCCTACAGGAGAAGAGGAACACGTGAGTGACTTGCTGTAACACCTAAAAATAATGATCATAATAATAGTGAATGTTATTAAAGTGTGATAAAACATATTGCCTTACCAGTAGACTCAATAGAATAGAACAACTCAAGAACAGATGCCTCACCCCTGAATGAGAATTATTTTTTCGGACAAGGCTTACTTACTTACTTAATCTGGGTCTAGAAAACCAGCCTTTAAGGTATAAAAACTTGTTGACTGAATACATCTAAGCTACTCGTTGGTATTTCAACCTTTTGTAAATGTTTGAAACGTGAGCAGAGACGGCAGCTATACCAGTTCTTACCTTTTCACAATCTTCGTCACATTGCACGAATCCACAGTCAATTTGGTAATGACCAGTCTTGGGATCCACTTTATTGGTGCAAGTGCACTCTTGGCACTCTGATCCTGGTACTTTAGAATTAGGCTAGAAGAAAAAGAAAGGAACTCATCATACATTACACATTACACAGTGGAACCAGACGAGGACACCCACTGTCTCTGAAACAGGGGAACAAGGATACCCACTGTCTCTGAAACAGGGGAACAAGGATACCCACTGTCTCTGAAACAGGGGAACAAGGATACCCACTGTCTCTGAAACAAGGGGAACAAGGATACCCACTGTCTCTGAAACAGGGGAACAAGGATACCCACTGTCTCTGAAACAGGGGAACAAGGATACCCACTGTCTCTGAAACAGGGGAACAAGGATACCCACTGTCTCTGAAACAGGGGAACAAGGATACCCACTGTCTCTGACACAGGGGAACAAGGATACCCACTGTCTCTGAAACAGGGGAACAAGGATACCCACTGTCTCTGAAACAGGGGAACAAGGATACCCACTGTCTCTGAAACAGGGGAACAAGGATACCCACTGTCTCTGAAACAGGGGAACTAGGATACCCACTGTCTCTGAAACAGGGGAACAAGGACACCCACTGTCTCTGAAACAGGGGAACAAGGATACCCACTGTCTCTGAAACAGGGGAACAAGGACACCCACTGTCTCTGAAACAGGGGAACAAGGATACCCACTGTCTCTGAAACAGGGGAACAAGGATACCCACTGTCTCTGACACAGGGGAACAAGGACACCCACTCTCTCAGACACTATTTGACATTAACCCTTACAGTGTATGATATGTACTCTACATGTACTGCAATATAGTAAAACAAGTATATATACAGTGTTTATTTGTGTAATGAACATTTCAGATGAGGGAGCAGAATAGTTTGCCATTACCTGGTATTCAAGGCCTTTGTGGAGACAAACTCGTTTAGGTTCTGGAAGAGACAAGAGACACACACAACCAATTGAGAGAGAGACACAGACAACCACTTGAGAGAGAGACACAGACAACCAATTGAGAGAGAGACACAGACAACCAATTGAGAGAGAGACACACACAAAAAATTGAGAGAGAGACACAGACAACCAATTGAGAGAGAGACACAGACAACCAATCCATGGGAATGTCTAAAACAACAGGTATTATCTCAGCAATACAAACACTCTACAAGATAGTCTAGATATATGGTAAATAGACCATACCACATGTAGATAGTCTAGATAGTCTAGATATATGGTAAATAGACCATACCACATGTAGATAGTCTAGATAGTCTAGATATATGGTAAATAGACCATACCACATGTAGATAGTCTAGATAGTCTAGATATATGGTAAATAGACCATACCACATGTAGATAGTCTAGATAGTCTAGATATATGGTAAATAGACCATACCACATGTAGATAGTCTAGATATATGGTAAATAGACCATACCACATGTAGATAGTCTAGATAGTCTAGATATATGGTAAATAGACCATACCACATGTAGATAGTCTAGATATATGGTAAATAGACCATACCACATGTAGATAGTCTAGATAGTCTAGATATATGGTAAATAGACCATACCACATGTAGATATATATAGTCTAGATATATGGTAAATAGACCATACCACATGTAGATAGTCTAGATAGTCTAGATATATGGTAAATAGACCATACCACATGTAGATAGTCTAGATAGTCTAGATATATGGTAAATAGACCATACCACATGTAGATAGTCTAGATAGTCTAGATATATGGTAAATAGACCATACCACATGTAGATAGTCTAGATATATGGTAAATAGACCATACCACATGTAGATAGTCTAGATAGTCTAGATATATGGTAAATAGACCATACCACATGTAGATAGTCTATATAGTCTAGATATATGGTAAATAGACCATACCACATGTAGATAGTCTAGATATATGGTAAATAGACCATACCACATGTAGATAGTCTAGATAGTCTAGATATATGGTAAATAGACCATACCGCATGTAGATAGTCTAGATAGTCTAGATATATGGTAAATAGACCATACCACATGTAGATAGTCTAGATATATGGTAAATAGACCATACCACATGTAGATAGTCTAGATAGTCTAGATATATGGTAAATAGACCATACCACATGTAGATAGTCTAGATAGTCTAGATATATGGTAAATAGACCATACCACATGTGATAGATAGTCTAGATATATGGTAAATAGACCATACCACATGTAGATAGTCTAGATAGTCTAGATATATGGTAAATAGACCATACCACATGTAGATAGTCTAGATATATGGTAAATAGACCATACCACATGTAGATAGTCTAGATATATGGTAAATAGACCATACCACATGTAGATAGTCTAGATAGTCTAGATATATGGTAAATAGACCATACCACATGTAGATAGTCTAGATAGTCTAGATATATGGTAAATAGACCATACCACATGTAGATAGTCTAGATATATGGTAAATAGACCATACCACATGTAGATAGTCTAGATAGTCTAGATATATGGGAAATAGACCATACCACATGTATGCTCTGCACAGCATTTTCCCTCAGGGACAGAAACCACTGGCAGGAACCCAATAGGACAGTTCATGTTGGTAGGCTGGCAAGTGCTGCTGTCACAACCTAGGAAGAGAAACAATAAGATTGTATGGACATAATAACATGAGCTGATTCATGTCTTTACTATGTGGGTCTTTTTAACACTACTGAGCTGAGCAGAGCTTTACGCCACTGGCCTGGATACACATCCTCCATAGTTCCTGGAACCGTGCTGGAAAAGGACAATGTGAAAAAAACGTATCCAAGCCAGCATAGTACGGTTCGGGTCAGTGCAATAGTGTGAAATAGATCTGAGGATAATATGTATGGTTAAAAAAGTGTTGGGGGTTCCTTACGGCAGACGAGGCTGGAGCAGCATGGATCGGATGGATCGGTTTGGTTGACATATACGAAGCCTGGACCAGTGCATATCTCTACTGGGGGTTTGGAGCAGACCTTGGGTTCACAGGTCACAATCTTGGTGGACTCCATACAAACGCAATCCTGGCACTTGTACTCAAACCTCTCGTTGAACTGTGATGAGATGCAACAAGAAGGGAGTGTGATTCTATCAGTGGGTTTGGTCAAACGTAGTGCACTAAATAGGGCATAGGGTGCTAAATATGAGGCATAGGGGTCCATTTGGGTTGCAGACAATGTGGACACTGTAATTAGGTCCTCATAGAAACCTCTGGCGTCATCCATGACAGAGCCAGCGGACTAGATAACAGGAATGAGCCTATATGAAATAATACAATAGAATAACGATGAATCAAAATCAAAAGGCCTAACTTACCTCTCGCGGAACACCTTCAGGATCAATGCATCCTACGAAAAAACACAAACACCACAATTTAGTAGAACGTTCATGAACCTGAAACATCCTTGAAAAGGCCAAGCCCTAATGAACTTCTCTGTGTCATCGACATGAAATGGACCAATGGCAGTAACTGGGAACACTCACCACACTTATCAACACAGATCCCTGAGTCCTTGTTGAAGAGTTTCATCCCATCAGGACAGAAGCAGCCTTCTGTGGTGACGTTCATCCTAGACTCGTCTGGACTGTAGAACACAACATTACAGTGACTACTCCTATTTCCTATTTACAGCAACTCTATAACTTGTTGTCTTATTTGACAGTTATAACGTTGCCTATGTCAGTTAATATAACACATGAAAGCAAGGATTCTTTTGTGCTAGCCACTATCTGAATAGAAACCTACTTGTCGTCACAGGTTGGCTGCTCGGCAGGACCGCAGGGCTTGTAGACTTTGTCAACTGGGCAGTCGCTGGCTGTTGCAAAAAGATTCAACTCAGTCAATAGTGTCACCCGACCCCCACTGTCTCAGTCTCCAGTACATATACTGCAATAGTCTATATGCCGGGGGGGCTAGAGTCAGTCTGTCCTATCTGGTATCATTATCCTGTCTTGTTTGGTGTCCTGTGTGATCTTAGGTATGCTCCATCTAATTATCTCTCTCTCTCTCCCCTCCCGGAGGACCTGAGCCCTAGGACCATGCCTCAGGACTACCTGGCCTGACGACTCCTGTCTGTGCCTGTCCCCAGTCCACCTGGTCGTGCTGCTGATCCAGTTTCTGCTGTTCTGTCTGTGACTATGGAACACTGACCTGTTCACCGGACGTGCTACCTTGTCCCGGACCTGCTGTTTCAACCCTCTCTCGCTCTCTCTGTCGCTCTCTCTCTCTATCTCTCTCTCTACCTGCACCTGCTGTCTCAACCTGTGAATGCTCGGTTATGAAAAACCAACTGACATTTACTCCTGATGTACTGACCTGTTGCACCCTCTATACACACTGTGATTATTATTTGACCCTGCTGGTTATCTATGAACGTTTGAACATCTTGAAGAACAATCTGGCCTTAATGGCCATGTACGGTTATACTGTTATAATCTCCACCCAGCACAGCCAGAAGAGGACTGGCCACCCCTCAGAGCCTGGTTCCTCTCTAGGTTTCTTCACAGGTTCCTGCCTTTCTAGGGAGTTTCTCCTAGCCACTGTGCTTCTACATCTGCATTTCTTGCTGTTTTGGGTTTTAGGCCGGATTTCTGTATAAGCAATTTGTGACAACTGCTGATGTAAAAAGTGCTTTTTAAATACATTTGATTGATTGATTGATTGATTGAATAGTATGGCAATGAGAGTTAGGTTATCACCATGGGAAAATGTAATATTCTGACTAATTATTTAATACAATCAGTTGATTGTGGGACTGAAGACCCAAGCTAGAATAAATAAAAAAGTAGTTATTTTTATATTACACATTACAAAGGGGAACCAGACAAGGATGCCCACTCTCTCCGTCATAATTTGTCAAATACGAAAATGCACTAATCATATATTTACAAATAGACATCCCCCTCCTCTATTCTGTGGTCATCTACAACACATACTACGTTCTGTTAGTACAGTATTGCTCCTGGTCTCATCTACACAGTTCCTGGTTTCTGGTCATCTACACAGTACTTCCTGTCTCTTCCATGGTGGACTCATTTATCTATCCTTACTAGGTGAGTCCCATTTAACATGGTGAGTCTGGACTTTTCCAACAAGTACAGTAAGCCTACCACATAGCGTGGTGTGGTTTCTCCAGTAGATGCAGACTCCAAACTGGGCGCAGGCAGCAGCGTATGCCTGCAGACTGGTGCACTCCACCGCAGGGTTGGACACGTGGCAGCTGTCATAGACACAGCCCTGGTAGAAGTTGTCAGGTGAGACAAATGGATGACAGGCTGCAAAAACGCTGTGGGTTGAAAAACAGAGATGAAGCTGTATGAGAAACAGACCTTCCAGATACACTGTAGGAATCATATATGTTTCTGTCAGACATAAAACTCACTTCTATGTATAGTTTAGGGGTATCGAGCTATATTATTGCACGTGAGAATTTAGTCTGTGATAAGTTAGATTGTTGACAGTTGGATTAGCTGGCCACTCCTGTCAGACTGTTCAATGGAGTAGCTGGCCACTCCTGTCAGACTGTTCAATGGAGTAGCTGGCCACTCCTATCAGACTGTTCAATGGAGTAGCTGGCCACTCCTGTCAGACTGTTCAATGGAGCAGCTGGCCACTCCTGTCAGACTGTTCAATGGAGTAGCTGGCCTAAATTCATATTCCCATGAAACTGATTGAGATCAAATTATTGGCATGCAGATGCAGTTTGGACGTTTCACCGTAAAACGTGAAGAATGATCATTCAGATGGATCGTGATGATGGCCTATTTTGAAATAGGTATGCCTAATATTCTCAAGACAGTATGTGTGGGCATACGCTGCAGCTGGAGGGTATACTTTACACATATTATATAATGATATTCATCCCCCTCCTGTCTTTCAGGAGATCACAGTGCCTTTGGGGAGGTTTACCTGTCCTTCAGGAGATCACAGTGCCTTTAGGGAGGTTTACCTGTCCTTCAGGAGATCACAGTGCCTTTGGGGAGGTTTACCTGTCCTTCAGGAGATCACAGTGCCTGTAGGGAGGTTTACCTGTCCTTCAGGAGATCACAGTGCCTTTAGGGAGGTTTACCTGTCCTTCAGGAGATAACAGTGCCTTTAGGGAGGTTTACCTGTCCTTCAGGAGATCACAGTGCCTTTGGGGAGGTTTACCTGTCCTTCAGGAGATAACAGTGCCTTTGGGGAGGTTTACCTGTCCTTCAGGAGATAACAGTGCCTTTGGGGAGGTTTACCTGTCCTTCAGGAGATCACAGACAGAGGAGTCTGGCTTGCATGGCTTCTGTGTGGGTTCAGGGAGAGGAGAGTTGGTGGGGATTCCAGGTGGCACAGGGCAGTCGGGCTGGTAGAGATCCTGGGCTGGCCAGTAGTCTGCCATCACAGCACAGTTCTCCACCAGCTGACCTCCAGGCAGCATGCAGTCATCTGCCTGGTTGTTGTTGCATGTTCCTGAAAGAGATGCATACAGTTAAGGTTCAAGTAGTTGATTTGCCATTTGCAGCTATTAAAAATAACACATACATTGGAAATCTTTGTTGGAGCTCTCTCACATTTAGTACAGCTCATACAATACAAATATCAGACACAGACATCAGACGGGAAAGCCCAAACCATTGTTTGCTAGCCCGGTCCCTGATCAGTTTGTGCTGTCTTGCCAAACCCTACGGTTGACATCTGACAACAACCATAGGATTTTGGTAAAAATAACCCAAACTGATCTGGGACTAGGCTAGTTGTTCACCTCCAACCTTGGATAAATGATTTCCATCAATTCAAAGACTATTCCATTAGGCTTTCTCACACCATGCTCAGAATTCCAAATGACCGGTCTCTGTTTAAGTTAAGTGATTCACAATAATTTCTCAGCTCTTATAGCCGTGTGTTTAAATGCAAAAGATACATAGTTTGAGGAAAATAAGTCCTTACCACAATGTCCCTGTGTATTGTTGCCAAAGTGTTGCCAAGGAAGGTTGACGCTGAAGCCAGTGACACCAAAGGTAACTACCACCTGGAGATGTGCAATCTCCAAGACCATGTTGATACCAGAGGTCATCACCTTCACACCGTTTCGTTTGAAGGGTAGTCTCAGGGAAACTCCATCAATAAGAGCCTGAAAGAAGGATGACAGGGAGAGACGGATGAAAGAGAGAAGCAGAGAAGGAGGGATAGAGAAGGATGGAAGAGAGAGATCAATCAATCATTAGGACCTCTTCAAGAAAGGCAAGGTGATCGCAATGCTGACTAATATCATGACATTACAGGTTGAATTAAGTTGATGGAGAAAATCAAAATTCATATTTTGTATCAATTAAAACTACTGATGTTGAGAACTAATGCACAATTAAGTTCAGATAATGAAAGAATGGAAGAGAATTGTCTTTAATTTTCTAATTTTCATTCCCTCAGGCCCCAAATCCAGCCATTCAATGTGTATGGCCTTAATTGCTCATGTTGATTTCTGAGCCAGTTTCCCCACTTGAGTTACCTCCAACTGAGCAGCTCCAATGAGGTTGTGATTCTTCAGTGTTATGACTGTTGAGCGATAGGACACGATGATGGCTCGAGGACAGGACACATCCTCGGTGGGATCACAGTTGACATTGTCGATGTAGATCTTAAAGTTGTGACGCGGCTTCATCTCCTCCATCAGCACATAGGTACAGTTCCCTTGGAAGCTGTAGAAGAGCCCGTCGAAGGTGATGTAATGGGGGTCTCCCCAACCCTCACAGACGCCTGTAATGAAAATAAACATGTTATAAAGCAGACAGACATTATGATCCTCTGTCAAAACAAATGTATGAAGTAAATATTTATGTCAGTGATATGGGTGTGTATGTTATTAGTTACAGAAACTGGACAGCGCCATCTACCTTCTTGACCAGGTCAGAGAAGAAGAAGAAGAAGAAGAAGAAGAAGAAGAAGAAGAAGAAGAAGAAGAAGAAGAAGAAGAAGAAAAGAAGAAGAAGAAGAAGAAGAAGAAGAAGAAGAAGAAGAAGAAGAAGAAGAAGAAGAAGAAGAAGAAGAAGAAGAAGAAGAAGAAGAAGAAGAAGAAGAAGAAGAAGAAGAAGAAGAAGAAGAAGAAGAAGAAGAAGAAGAAGAAGAAGAAGAAGAAGAAGAAGAATCTTTCAGTACTCACAGTCACACACGAAGCGTTGGCAGCAGTAGAATTCATCCCACTGTAGCACTGGTTTCTTGCCATTGGCACATGTGATTGGCTCAGGCTCTGGGCATTCATATGGAATTATCTCAATGGTGTTGTTTTCAATGCATCTGGCCAATGTGCAGTTGCAGAGCCAGAAAGTTTCATTTTGCTGATGTTTAGAGAGAAAGAAAATGACACGTCATCAGAAATCTTTCATAATACACACAGGACTCAGTTATTAAGTCTCTAAAAGGACTTTTCGACCTCTTTGACATCAAATGTTGGCTCTGTGTTACCGAAGTTACGGGAGCCCAGTTGATTATGTGATAGTTATATTGAGGTACTTACCACTTTGTCCCACTCAGGACAAGTGATTGGTGGTGGGGTTGGTGTTCCAGTTGTGGTTGGTGTTGGACCGACTTGGCTTTCTGTTGTTGGAGGTGCCAATGTTGGACCAGTGACAACTGATTCATGGGTTGTTGCTGATGTGGTTGTCATTAGAGTTGTGGCTTCTGTGGTAGTTGACGGTTTAGATGTTGTTGTAGGAGCATTAGTGGTTGTGGTGACTGTGACAGGGGTGGTTGTGGTTGGTTTTTCAGTTGTCCTGGGGGTTGTGGTTGGTTCTTCAGTTGTCCTGGGGGTTGTGGTTGGTTCTTCAGTTGTCCTGGGGGTTGTGGTTGGTTCTTCAGTTGTCCTGGGGGTTGTGGTTGGTTCTTCAGATGTCCTGGGGGTTGTGGGTAGAGTTGTGGCTTCTGTGGTAGTTGATGGTTTAGGTGTTGTTGTAGGAGCTTTAGTGGTTGTGGTGACTGTGACAGGAGGGGTTGTGGTTGGTTCTTCAGTTGTCCTGGGGGTTGTGGTTGGTTCTTCAGTTGTGCTGGGGGTTGTGGGTAGAGTTGTGGCTTCTGTGGTAGTTGATGGTTTAGGTGTTGTTGTAGGAGCATTAGTGGTTGTGGTGACTGTGACAGGAGGGGTTGTGGTTGGTTCTTCAGTTGTCCTGGGGGTTGTGGTTGGTTCTTCAGTTGTCCTGGGGGTTGTGGGTAGAGTTGTGGCTTCTGTGGTAGTTGATGGTTTAGGTGTTGTTGTAGGAGCTTTAGTGGTTGTGGTGACTGTGACAGGAGGGGTTGTGGTTGGTTCTTCATATGGGGGTTGTGGTTGGTTCTTCAGTTGTCCTGGGGGTTGTGGTTGGTTCTTCAGTTGTCCTGGGGGTTGTGGTTGGTTCTTCAGTTGTCCTGGGGGTTGTGGTTGGTTCTTCAGTTGTCCTGGGGGTTGTGGTTGGTTCTTCAGTTGTCCTGGGGGGGATTGCTGGGGTTGTGGGTAGAGTTGTGGCTTCTGTGGTAGTTGATGGTTTAGGTGTTGTTGTAGGAGCATTAGTGGTTGTGGTGACTGTGACAGGAGGGGTTGTGGTTGGTTCTTCAGTTGTCCTGGGAGTTGTGGTTGGTTCTTCAGTTGTCCTGGGGGTTGTGGGTAGAGTTGTGGCTTCTGTGGTAGTTGATGGTTTAGGTGTTGTTGTAGGAGCTTTAGTGGTTGTGGTGACTGTGACAGGAGGGGTTGTGGTTGGTTCTTCAGTTGTACTGGGGGTTGTGGTTGGTTCTTCAGTTGTCCTTGGGGTTGTGGTTGGTTCTTCAGTTGTCCTGGGGGTTGTGGTTGGTTCTTCAGTTGTCCTGGGGGTTGTGGTTGGTTCTTCAGTTGTCCTGGGGGTTGTGGTTGGTTCTTCAGTTGTCCTGGGGGTTGTGGTTGGTTCTTCAGTTGTCCTGGGGGTTGTGGGTAGAGTTGTGGCTTCTGTGGTTGTTGATGGTTTAGGTGTTGTTGTAGGAGCATTAGTGGTTGTGGTGACTGTGACAGGAGGGGTTGTGGTTGGTTCTTCAGTTGTCCTGGGGGTTGTGGGTAGAGTTGTGGCTTCTGTGGTAGTTGATGGTTTAGGTGTTGTTGTAGGAGCTTTAGTGGTTGTGGTGACTGTGAAAGGAGGGGTTGTGGTTGGTTCTTCAGTTGTCCTGGGGGTTGTGGTTGGTTCTTCAGTTGTCCTGGGGTTGTGGTTGTTCTTCCGTTGTCCTGGGGGTTGTGGTTGGTTCTTCAGTTGTCCTGGGGGTTGTGGTTGGTTCTTCAGTTGTCCTGGGGGTTGTGGGTAGAGTTGTGGCTTCTGTGGTAGTTGATGGTTTAGGTGTTGTTGTAGGAGAATTAGTGGTTGTCGTGACTGTGACAGGAGGGGTTGTGGTTGGTTCTTCAGTTGTCCTGGGGGTTGTGGGTAGAGTTGTGGCTTCTGTGGTAGTTGATGGTTTAGGTGTTGTTGTAGGAGCTTTAGTGGTTGTGGTGACTGTGACAGGAGGGGTTGTGGTTGGTTCTTCAGTTGTCCTGGGGGTTGTGGTTGGTTCTTCAGTTGTCCTGGGGGTTGTGGTTGGTTCTTCAGTTGTCCTGGGGGTTGTGGGTAGAGTTGTGGCTTCTGTGGTAGTTGATGGTTTAGGTGTTGTTGTAGGAGCTTTAGTGGTTGTGGTGACTGTGACAGGAGGGGTTGTGGTTGGTTCTTCAGTTGTCCTGGGAGTTGTGGTTGGTTCTTCAGTTGTCCGGGGGGTTGTGGTTGGTTCTTCAGTTGTCCTGGGGGTTGTGGTTGGTTCTTCTGTTGTCCTGGGGGTTGTGGTTGGTTCTTCAGTTGTCCTGGGGGTTGTGGGTAGAGTTGTGGCTTCTGTGGTAGTTGATGGTTTAGGTGTTGTTGTAGGAGCTTTAGTGGTTGTGGTGATTGTTTCAGGAGGGGTTGTGGTTTGTTCTTCAGTTGTCCTGGGGGTTGTGGTTGGTTCTTCAGTTGTCCTGGGGGTTGTGGGTAGAGTTGTGGCTTCTGTGGTAGTTGTTGGTTTATGTGTTGTTGTAGGAGCTTTAGTGGTTGTGGTGACTGTGACAGGAGGGGTTGTGGTTGGTTCTTCAGTTGTCCTGGGGGTTGTGTTTGGTTCTTCAGTTGTCCTGGGTGTTGTGGGTAGAGTTGTGGCTTCTGTGGTAGTTGTTGGTTTATGTGTTGTTGTAGGAGCTTTAGTGGTTGTGGTGACTGTGACAGGAGGGGTTGTGGTTGGTTCTTCAGTTGTCCTGGGGGTTGTGGTTGGTTCTTCAGTTGTCCTGGGGGTTGTGGTTGGTTCTTCTGTTGTCCTGGGGGTTGTGGTTGGTTTTTCAGATGTTGATATTTCGGTTGTCGTTGGGGTTGTTGTGGGTGGTTTTGTTGTTGAGATACATATAACGCAACAGAGGACTCGAATCTTATAGTTCTTGCACTTAAAGGGTCTCTGAGTCTGTTTATTTTGTTCACATATTAAACCAAAGTCAACATTGCACTCTACAACTTGGCCTGTCTCAGCTACAAAGTCCTCTAAGCTCGTATTAGGATAGTCTGTAGCTACACATTCAATATCCTGTGGATCTTCACACACTTGTTTTCCACTCTGTGTGATATTCCAATACGTTTCCCAGTCACTCTTATCTTTATCATCATCTTCATCATACCATTCTGACCACTCACAAGTAGGAATACAAGGAGTAGTTGGTGGCTCTGTTGTCTGGGGGGAAGTTGTTGTTGGTATTGGTGTTGTTGTTGGTGTGGTTGTTGTTGTTGTTGTTGGTGGTGGTATTGGTGTGGTTGTTGTTGGTGGTTTTGGTGTGGTTGTTGTTGGTGGTATTGGCGTGGTTGTTGTTGGTGGTATTGGTGTGGTTGTTGTTGTTGGTGGTGTTGGTGTGGTTGTTGTTGTTGGTGGTATTGGTGTTGTTGTTGTTGGTGGTACTGGTGTGGTTGTTGTTGTTGGTGGTATTGGTGTGGTTGTTGTTGGTGGTATTGGTGTGGTTGTTGTTGTTGTTGTTGGTGGTGGTATTGGTGTGGTTGTTGTTGTTGGTGGTATTGGTGTGGTTGTTGTTGGTGGTATTGGTGTGGTTGTTGTTGGTGGTATTGGTGTGGTTGTTGTTGTTGGTGGTGGTATTGGTGTGGTTGTTGTTGTTGTTGTTGTTGTTGGTGGTATTGGTGTGGTTGTTGTTGGTGGTATTGGTGTGGTTGTTGTTGGTGGTATTGGTGTGGTTGTTGTTGTTGTTGGTGGTATTGGTGTGGTTGTTGTTGGTGGTATTGGTGTGGTTGTTGTTGGTGGTATTGGTGTGGTTGTTGTTGGTGGTATTGGTGTGGTTGTTGTTGGTGGTATTGGTGTGGTTGTTGTTGTTGGTATTGGTGTGGTTGTTGTTGTTGGTGTTATTGGTGTGGTTGTTGGTGGTATTGGTGTGGTTGTTGTTGGTGGTATTGGCGTGGTTGTTGTTGGTGGTATTGGTGTGGTTGTTGTTGTTGGTGGTATTGGTGAGGTTGTTGTTGTTGGTGGTATTGGTGTGGTTGTTGTTGTTGGTGGTGTTGGTGAGGTTGTTGGTGGTATTGGTGTGGTTGTTGTAGTTGGTGGTATTGGTGTGGTTGTTGTTGGTGGTATTGGTGTGGTTGTTGTTGCTGGTATTGGTGTGGTTGTTGTTGTTGGTGGTGTTGGTGTGGTTGTTGTTGTTGGTGGTGGTGGTGGTATTGGTGTGGTTGTTGTTGTTGTTGGTGGTATTGGTGTGGTTGTTGTTGTTGTTGGTGGTGGTATTGGTGTGGGTGTTGTTGTTGCTGTTGGTGGTATTGGTGTGGTTGTTGGTGGTATTGGTGTGGTTGTTGTTGTTGGTGGTATTGGTGTGGTTGTTGTTGTTGGTATTGGTGTGGTTGTTGTTGTTGGTGGTATTGGTGTGGTTGTTGTTGGTGGTATTGGTGTGGTTGTTGTTGGTGGTATTGGTGTTGTTGTTGTTGTTGGTGGTATTGGTGTGGTTGTTGTTGTTGTTGGTGGTGGTGGTATTGGTGTGGTTGTTGTTGTTGTTGGTGGTATTGGTGTGGTTGTTGTTGTTGTTGTTGGTGGTATTGGTGTGGGTGTTGTTGTTGCTGTTGGTGGTGGTATTGGTGTGGTTGTTGGTGGTATTGGTGTGGTTGTTGTTGTTGGTGGTGTTGGTGTGGTTGTTGTTGGTGGTATTGGTGTGGTTGTTGTTGTTGGTGGTGTTGGTGTGGTTGTTGTTGGTGGTGGTCTTGGTCTGGTTGTTGTTGGTGGTATTGGTGTGGTTGTTGGTGGTGTTGGTGTGGTTGTTGTTGTTGGTGGTATTGGTGTGGTTGTTGTTGTTGGTGGTATTGGTGTGGTTGTTGTTGGTGGTGGTATTGGTGTGGTTGTTGGTGGTGTTGGTGTGGTTGTTGTTGTTGGTGGTATTGGTGTGGTTGTTGTTGGTGGTATTGGTGTGGTTGTTGGTGGTGTTGGTGTGGTTGTTGTTGTTGGTGGTATTGGTGTGGTTGTTGTTGTTGTTGTTGGTGGTGGTATTGGTGTGGTTGTTGTTGGTATTGTTGTGGTTGTTGTTGTTGGTGGCATTGGTGTGGTTGTTGTTGTTGTTGGTGGTGGTGGTGTGGTTGTTGTTGTTGTTGGTGGTGGTGGTCTTGGTGTGGTTGTTGGTGGTATTGATGTTGTTGTTGATGGTATTGGTGTTGTTGTTGTTGGTGGTGGTGGTATTTCATCACATATCTCAACACACTCCCCGGTCTCTTCATCAAATATAGGCATTCTTGGAGGGCATCGTGGGTAACAACCTATAAAGAAGACAGTGTCATTAAGTTGCTTTGAATGAGTTATTACATTTAATAAAGTTGAGGTCAAAAAACATATGCATACTTTGTAAAGAAGGGCATGTGCGTATGGAACAGAAATACAGGCTGCTGCCAGTCAAATCAAATAGCATGCTGCCTCACCTTCCAGATTGGGAATAGGGTTGCTACAGGTCCCATTTGGATTCAGACAGGTCTTGAAGCAAGGTGTATGGCAAGGGCTGTAATGCCATTCACATTCACCTGGATCGTTGTAGTAGTCACAGAACACAGCTACAAAAGGGAAAACAGGTTCATACACTGAATACACATTGCATGCCCTCAGCAAATGGCACCCTATTCCCTATGAAGTCAATAACTTTTTATCAGAACCCTAGGTACCCTGGTTAACAGTGTATAACGTTTCACATTAAGGTATCTGTTTAAACCAACAAGCTAAAACATACTTTAGATCCACATCATCATATCGTCACCGAGTTTGTGTTCTTTCAACAACATATTCATTTACTTAGCATTGTAAATTAAACCCAGTCATATTACACCAGATATGTTGGATCATTTCAATGCCAAGCCTGACAGTCAAACAGTGGAATACACAGGCATAATGAACCAACAAATATTTTGTTGTACTTACGACAAATCTCTGGTGTTCTCCATGCAACACACACTCCAGCTTCGGTGCAGGCCTGGGCGTAGGCTGCTACAGCTGTACAGAAACATTCACAGTCTCCGCCAGTATCACAGGCACAGGAGTCTTTCACACAGTTCTCAAAGAACGGAGCAGGGTCTACCTGTAAAACACATACAGAGAGAACACACATGATGCACAAATACTGTATCTTTTCATTTGATTTGTTTATTGGAGCATTTTTGAAAAACACATATAACAACAGACATGTTCATGAATAACATCATTGCGGACGACAAAAAAAAGTTGACGACTTGAAACGATTTGGGTGCATTTTTTGGTTCAGGAGTTGGACTGTCCACCAGTCTTTCAGTGCCCTGTCTGATACTTTCACTAGGTTTATAATTGTATCGTATATACAGTGGGGAAAAAAAGTATTTAGTCAGCCACCAATTGTGCAAGTTCTCCCACTTAAAAAGATGAGAGAGGTCTGTAATTTTCATCATAGGTACACGTCAACTATGACAGACAAAATGAGGAAAAAAAATCCAGAAAATCACATTGTATGATTTTTAATGAATTTATTTGCAAATTATGGTGGAAAATAAGTATTTGGTCAATAACAAAAGTTTCTCAATACTTTGTTATATACCCTTTGTTGGCAATGACACAGGTCAAACGTTTTCTGTAAGTCTTCACAAGGTTTTCACACACTGTTGCTGGTATTTTGGCCCATTCCTCCATGCAGATCTCCTCTAGAGCAGTGATGTTTTGGGGCTGTCGCTGGGCAACACGGACTTTCAACTCCCTCCAAAGATTTTCTATGGGGTTGAGATCTGGAGACTGGCTAGGCCATTCCAGGACCTTGAAATGCTTCTTACGAAGCCACTCCTTCGTTGCCCGGGCGGTGTGTTTGGGATCATTGTCATACTGAAAGACCCAGCCACGTTTCATCTTCAATGCCCTTGCTGATGGAAGGAGGTTTTCACTCAAAATCTCACCATACATGGCCCCATTCATTCTTTCCTTTACACGAATCAGTCGTCCTGGTCCCTTTGCAGAAAAACTGCCCCAAAGCATGATGTTTCCACCCCCATGCTTCACAGTAGGTATGGTGTTCTTTGGATGCAACTCAGCATTCTTTGTCCTCCAAACACGACGAGTTGAGTTTTTACCAAAAAGTTCTATTTTGGTTTCATCTGACCATATGACATTCTCCCAATCCTCTTCTGGATCATCCAAATGCACTCTAGCACGGGCCTGGACATGTACTGGCTTAAGCAGGGGGACACGTCTGGCACTGCAGGATTTAAGTCCCTGGTGGTGTAGTGTGTTACTGATGGTAGGCTTTGTTACTTTGGTCCCAGCTCTCTGCAGGTCATTCACTAGGTCCCCCCGTGTGGTTCTGGGATTTTTGCTCACCGGTCTTGTGATCATTTTGACCCCACGGGGTGAGATCTTTCGTGGAGCCCCAGATCGAGGGAGATTATCAGTGGTCTTGTATGCCTTCCATTTCCTAATAATTGCTCCCACAGTTGATTTCTTCAAACCAAGCTGCTTACCTATTGCAGATTCAGCCTTCCCAGCCTGGTGCAGGTCTACAATTTTGTTTCTGGTGTCCTTTGACAGCTCTTTGGTCTTGGCCATAGTGGAGTTTGGAGTGTGACTGTTTGAGCTTGTGGGCAGGTGTCTTTTATACTGATAACAAGTTCAAACAGGTGCCATTAATACAGGTAACGAGTGGAGGACAGAGGATCCTCTTAAAGAAGAAGTTACAGGTCTGTGAGAGCCAGAAATCTTGCTTGTTTGTAGGTGACCAAATACTTATTTTCCACCATAATTTGCAAATAAATTCATTAAAAATCCTACAATGTGATTTTCTGGAATTTTTTTCCTCAATTTGTCTGTCATAGTTGACGTGTACCTATGATGAAAATTACAGGCCTCTCTCATCTTTTTAAGTGGGAGAACTTGCACAATTGGTGGCTGACTAAATACTTTTTTTCCCCACTGTACATAGCAATACGCTGCAGCACTGTACCTTCTTGTGGCACAGTTCGAAAGTCTTCCCTCTGATGATGCTGCACTGCATCTTAGCCCAGTTGTGACGGTCGGGTCTGGCTCCACATGGGTCGACGTTGCTTTCTGCGTCGGGGCAAGTGCTTGACACCTTCCAGCTGTTAGCAAACTCCACAGGGCTGCTGACTACCATCTGGCCTTGCGTGGTGAAGTCATCTCTGCCGTCTCCATTAAAGTCCCCACACAGGCCACACACTGCTCCCTATAGAGACGACAAGGAAGAGACACACTCATCAGCATTCTCAGATAAACATACACAGTGGAACTGTACCAAATCAATCAGTGTTAGGAATACACAATGCACACTGGTGTCTGATGTCTTGTCCATCCATTCCAAGTCTATTCCATCAAAGGTTCTGCTCTCTATGTTTGAACTCTTCAACATTAATCTTACGCTATGCTGTGGCTCCAGGATGATGCGGACGGTAGTTTTGCGGTCCCACAGCACTGCGATCCCGATGTCTGACTCAACAATCAGGTACAGACCGGCGGACCTCACTCGGTACTGGATCTGAGAGCCCACTCCTAGGTTCACCACTTCATAGGTCCCCTTTGATAGTTTCAGCTCTGTTCTCTGTAAGAAAGGGGATTTAGCGCTTCCTGTTCACAGACAATTGGGGTTGCAAAAAAACTTTCCCCCAATTCCCAGGTTTTCCAGAAATCCTAGTTGGAGGATTCCCGGATTTCCTCCTTACTCCCTCGTAATTCCAGAAATCTTGCAATTAGGATTTCTGGAAAACTGGGGAATTTGGGGAATTTGGGGAAAGTTACCGGAATTTTGCAAAACTATGAAAGACAATACACTTTCTAAAGCTTTTTATGAAGAAAGCAAAACGACTTGAATGTGGTACTGATTTTAGCAGAAAGTGGCTATTTGGAAGAAAGTTTAACTTGCAATGATTGTGATGGTGATTTGACATACTTTAGTTGAATTGACTAATTGTACTGTCGCTCTGAATAAGAGCGAATGCTAAATAATGCAAAATGATGTATTGTTTCGTATGTATCTCTCAGTATGATCCAACATGTATAGAAGGGAGAACTGCTCATTATAAAGGCTAGAGTGGAGTGAATGGAATGGTATCAAACACATGGAAACCAGCGATGCATTTAATACCATTCCATTTATTCAGTTCCAGCCATTGCTATGAGCCCATCCTTCCCAATTAAGGTGCCACCAGCCGCCTGTGAGAGTGTGTGTTTTCTCCAGTCTCACCCCGAGTTGAACCCTGACAGACTTGGAGCAAGTGGTGCCTGTGGTTCCACACGGTATGTTC
Source organism: Coregonus clupeaformis (assembly GCF_020615455.1). NCBI lineage: Eukaryota > Metazoa > Chordata > Actinopteri > Salmoniformes > Salmonidae > Coregonus > Coregonus clupeaformis. The sequence continues at coordinate 44,823,503 of NC_059217.1, forward strand.
TCTGTGATCACCGTGAAGTTGTCATGGCCAGACCGGTTCCCACATTTGTTCTTAAAGAGAGACAGAGAGAGAGGGAGAGAGTACTTTAGAAACTAAATGAGACTTTTGCATTTTAAATCATTAGTTGGTAATATAGAAGACAACGGCAGTACTATTATACAAACATATTACTTTAGTATAAAAACACATCACAATTGAATTGAATTATATTGCATTGTATTGAATTGTCCTGACAAGCATTTGTTACCTGGACAGCCACATAGCCACATTTTCCTTGGAAGCCATACGTGCGCTCATCAAAGGTTTTGTAATGGCCACTGCCGTAGATCGTACAGGATCCTGGGCACTTCTTATCTGTGCACTCCCATTTCCCACTCTTACAGGTGCTACATGTGTACAGTATGAGAGACAGTGAGTCAAATATCCACTTAAAATAAAATCCTGTTCACATTAGCTAGAAAGGATGAAGCAAGCCCTCATCTCATGTCATGAAATCTCATTCCATTTCATTTTAATCTCCATTCCTATCATATATTGTATCGTATCATATAACGTCATGTCATATCACATAACCTCGCATTGTATCATTTTATATTATATAATAACATATCATAACATCATATCATATCATCTCAATAACTCACCATGTGTTACATCCGTTTGGGATCTGTTTTCCTGGGGCGTAGAGGGCTCCATCATGGCTGCATGGGCATTCATGTTTTTTCACACACATACCTTTCCCATCCTCCCACAGACTCATGGGACACTTGCACCCAGACTCACACTCTGCAGAGAACTGTGGTCAAGGAGAGAGAAAGGAATTAAATAAAGAACACAACCCTTAGGTCAGGTACTAATGGAAGTCAACAAGTCAACTCACACAGTCCGTGAAATCTGGGTTCCTACAGCTCCGTGTACACTGTACTCCCAGGTCATTGGAGCAGTTTAAGAACACCTTGGGCGACTGGCAGGCTGTAACAGAAGCAGTTTCATTGTTATTACACAATAAGTTGTCAAATTAGACCTGGGTTCAAATACTAGGGCTGGTTTAAAACAGATTAAGCCTAGTCCTGGACTCAAGTAATTGAAATGATCTCTCAAATAGTATTTGAACTCAGGTCTAGGTAAAATACTGTATACATCAAAGGGATAATGGGATATGAATAGCAAAGGGACACAGAAAGGTTACTTACTACTCTCCGAACGCATTTTCCAGGAACGGCAGTGAAGCTTCCCATTGGTGCAGACACTAGAAGAACGCACATGATATCAAGAGCTATTTTAATATTGGAATAACATTGCAGGATTGTGTACTTTTTATACTAGCAGGAAATATGACATCTTTGCTGCTTTGGTAGGTAAGTTAGGTAAATAAGTAGGTGGGTAGGTAGGTAGGTAGATAGGTAAGTAGTCAGGTAAGTAGGTAGCTAGATACTTTATTAGATAGAAACAGTCTCTTACCAGTGCTCCTCCTGAATGTTGATGGACTTCCCAGGCTTGATGTGGACGCCGTTGTGGAAGCAGGGGCATTTGGCCATGGGTACACAGGTGCCCCTGTCGTCCATGTACAGGCCGTCCGGGCAGGAGCAACCATCCACTGGGAGGAAGTCGTTGGTACAACCCTGGCGTTTGCTGGCCAGGGAGCTACAGGTCAGCTGACATCTCTGGACCTGGTCGGAGTAGGTCTGAGACGCTGGGCAGTTACCAGTGTATTTGTCTGGTTGTAGGGAAATATGGAAAGTGTTGGTTAAAGTTAAGATCGGCAGTGTTGGAAAACTTTAGTAAAGGCTCTATTTTTCTCCAGGAAGGAAGGGGATAAAGTAAGTAAGTGTTGTTAAAGTTGACATCAGATGAGTTGAGAAGAGGTGGTACCTTATTTTTTAGCTCGTCAGGGTTGTCCCCTGTCTCCCCTACTTTTTGCAATGGCAGTGGAATTTGCCAGGGTTGTCCCCTGTCTCCTCTACTTTTTGCAATGGCAGTGGAATTTGCCAAGGTTGTCCCCTGTCTCCTCTACTTTTTGCAATAGCAGTGGAATCTACTGAGGTTGCCCCCTGTCTCCTCTACTTTTTGCAATGGCAGTGGAATTTTCCAGGGTTGTCCCCTGTCTCCTCTACTTTTTGCAATGGCAGTGGAATTTGCCAGGGATGTCCCCTGTCTCATCTACTTTTTGCAATGGCAGTGGACTATGCCAAGGTTGCCCCCTGTCTCCTCTACTTTTTGCAATGGCAGTGGAATTTGCCATGGTTGTCCCCTGTCTCCCATACTTTTAGCGATGGCAGTAGAACCATTTGCAGAATGCATATGTTCTAATGAGAATATAAGTGAACCTTTCATTGGTATCCAGGAGAGGCCTATACTGTCATCTCCTTTCCATAATATACCGCAAGACATATATATGAGAAGTGTAAATCACTTACCACACACGTTCTCTCTCCAGCCCGACAGGACCACTCCCTTGGTAGCACAGTCTCGCACGTAGGACGAGAAGACGGCACACAGGCAGTCTTCACTCTTCTCACAGTTACAGCTAGCGTATGTGCATCGCTATAGAAAATATTTCAGCTGAAGTAAATTTGCCATATGTAATAAATACATGACAAATCTCATTCGCCAGAGCTTTCGCATTACAAACAGCATTACAAACAGCATTAAAAACAGTAAGAAAGTTCAGGACAAATACGTACAAGTGTATATATATCACAACCAGCCAAGATAATATTGTGAGCATTCCAAACCAGACGTAACACAATGAAATATTACAATTCCAGTTATACAAAATGTATTACCTTGTAGTAAATCTCGGGGTCCACCATAGCATGGCACTTGGCAAAAGTGCTGTCAGAACTTCTTAGCAAGGAGCACCAATGTTTAGCATAGTTCTCTGAGTAAACAAGAAGGTGGCAAGAGTTCAAATATGTCTGATACTGTATAAACAACTGCCTTGCTGCATCGCTTTGGATCCAATGACATGATACTGCGGTTGTTGACATAAACATTTATGAAATGCTTATGTTCTGCTTTGTATTGTGTTATGTAAAGGGGTTATGAATGTGTTATGAACTCCTTATGCAAGTGCCCTTCAATTAAAGTGTTAGTGAAGAGGGCTTACCATTCTCCACACTGAGGGAGCAGGGGTCGTCCAGCCTCTCCTCTCTGTCTCTGCAGGTAGGATTAGCCTTCCAGGAGTTACCAAAGGAAGAGGCTGTCCCCTCCACCATACCCTGGGGGGTTTTCATGTCATCAGACAGAACCTTGTTGAAGTTCCCACACAGACCTAGAAGAAACAGGAACAGAAATGAAGACCATATAAACCTACACCAAACAGAAATCAACACAATTTTTCTACTTTCTTGCTGTTTTTATTATTTTATTGAGCCCTGGTGAGTAAGATTACCAATGTTTATTGCATTTACATAAAGTAGAATTTGAACTCTATACATAACTGATATCTGCTCACCTTCAGAGGTACATGCCTACAGCTTGGGAGTTAACTTACCTTGTGTCTTGGTCTTGTAGCTCTCGTCCAGGGTGACATAGACCTGCATGATAGGGATCAACTGGATCTGAACCTGCAGCCCAAAGCTGGTCTGGAGAATCATGTGGAAGGACGACGGCTGGAACACACTGATGTCAGCTATTGGAAGAAAAATGTATACACTAATGTCAGCTAGGAACAGAAAGGTGAGGGGGGATTATCGTTAAATTAAATATTATTCATGTTTTATAAAAAATAAAATAAAACATTTTATAACACTAGACATTAGTGTACTTATTACTGTGTCGATATCCCTGGAAGTACAGTGTAATAATAACTAGTATTAGTTAATTGATATCTATACAGGTGAATGTTTCATTATCTGTTCCATTATATGTTGCTGGTTGCACTTTCATAACATAGAAGAATGGCAAAGAGTGTGTATCATTTTTATTATAAACTGGGTGGTTCGAGCCCTCAATGCTGATTTGCTGACAGACGTTGTATATTAGACCGTATACCACGGTATGACAAAACATTTATTCGTACTGCTCTAAATACGTTGGTAACCAGTTTATTATAGCAATAAGGCGCCTGGAGGGTTTTGTGATATATGGCCAATATACCACGGCTATACCACTCAGCGTTGCGCCGTGACCAAGAACAGCCTTTAGCCGTGGTATATTGGCCATATACCGAACCCCCTCGGGCCTTATTGGTTAATTATTCCATGTCCCACCTGTGTTGTAAGGCAGAGTGATCTGTGCATTGTGGCTGACTTTCCCATCGGCGGAAATCACCAAAGCCTGGAAAAGAAAACAATAGCCATGATCAACTAATACTAATCCTATTCAACACAAGACTAGACTTGCAGTATATACATATTACATACATATAAGTACATATGCAGTCAGGTTCAAAATTATTGCCACCCTTGATAAAGATGAGCATAAAATACTTTATAAAATAAATAAAACAAATACTGGGCTATATTGTATGCTCAAAAAATAGGAACATAATATTAGTCTATAATGTCCTGGTACTGGGTAAAGTTCATGATGCTGTTGACCTTAAAAAGGGCCCCAGGACCAGTGGAAGCATAATATCCCTGTAACATCAAAGATCCACCACCATGTTTTACAGCAAGTATGGGGCTCTGTTCGACATATGATTCTTCTTTTTGACGCCAAACCCACCACTTGTGGGCGTGGCCAAAGAGCTTTATTTTCATGATATATTTAACAAAGTCTGTTTTGCTCATTTTATTTGGACCTGACTGTACATACATAGAGCTGTTGTATACTATACATGTGTTAAGTGTATATGTCAAATCTCCATCTTTGAATGAAGGTAAAGCTCACATTGTTTCTGTCATTGTTCAACAAGACCACAACGCTCTTGAGGCAAGTGTCAAACTTCTGTCTTATGCAGGGAACCAGCTGGCCCAGAACAGTAAACTTTGGACTGGCTTCATCCTGAAACAGAGAAGGGAAACAAAAACAAGGAAACGTTGTGACATATAAAATACCATCCACTCACACTAACGTATCACCTAGATTGCCTCTTCAGTAAATGATAGTGTAAATGTCACATACCTTGCTTTCCACCTTGGCTAGTGGGTAGTAGCAGTCCCCATGGAAGGTGTATGCTTTCCCATCGAAGGTCGTCACGTGTGAACCCTCTTCAACTGCACATGTAGCAGGGCTGGGCAGGCTTTTACAGGACCACTGACCATGGTGACAGACACTGAACCACAGACACAAATCAAATGATCAAGTCGTTTACAGGATAACTGAGGACAATGACAGAGACTGACAGAACAAATGATCAAGTCGTTTACAGGATAACTGAGGACAATGACAGAGACTGACAGAACAAATGATCAAGTCGTTTACAGGATAATCCTGATACATGAACCCTATGTTATGACTTCTGTCTTAATTTAACTTGTTATTTTAACTATTCAGTGATTTACATTGTGCTCGTTAAGTCTAAACCAATGACTCACCATTCCTCACGGTCCTGTCTGAAAACTTCTCCAGAGTTATACACTTTGTCATGTTTGCACTGACACTGGTCCTGAGAGATACACCCTCGCTTTGAGATGTCATCAAACACAGTCCCTACACAGTGGTGAAAACACACAACATGTCATGAACGTCACCACAGTCCCTACACAGTGGTGAAAACACACAACATGTCATGAACGTCACCACAGTCCCTACACAGTGGTGAAAACACACAACATGTCATGAACGTCACCACAGTCCCTACACAGTGGTGAAAACACACCATTCTTCTATATCATCACTACCATAATGATAATATGAGGTGTGTTCTGGTTCTATAACATCACTACTATAATGATAATATGAGGTGTGTTCTGGTTCTATAACATCACTACCATAATGATAATATGAGGTGTGTTCTGGTTCTATAACATCACTACCATAATGATAATATGAGGTGTGTTCTGGTTCTATAACATCACTACCATAATGATAATATGAGGTGTGTTCTGGTTCTATAACATCACTACCATAATGATAATATGAGGTGTGTTCTGGTTCTATAACATCACTACCATAATGATAATATGAGGTGTGTTCTGGTTCTATAACATCACTACCATAATGATAATATGAGGTGTGTTCTGGTTCTATAACATCACTACCATAATGATAATATGAGGTGTGTTCTGGTTCTATAACATCACTACCATAATGATAATATGAGGTGTGTTCTGGTTCTATAACATCACTACCATAATGATAATATGAGGTGTGTTCTGGTTCTATAACATCACTACCATAATGATAATATGAGGTGTGTTCTGGTTCTATAACATCACTACCATAATGATAATATGAGGTGTGTTCTGGTTCTATAACATCACTACCATAATGATAATATGAGGTGTGTTCTGGTTCTATAACATCACTACCATAATGATAATATGAGGTGTGTTCTGGTTCTATAACATCACTACCATAATGATAATATGAGGTGTGTTCTGGTGAAAGGCTGACCGTGAGGGCAGAAGCAGCCGTCCATCAGATGTTCTTCACACAGTGAGCTGGTGTCTGAGTGGGTACAGGTGTCCAGGCAGGGAGAGCCACTCTCCAGATACACCATGTTGAACGGGCACTGCTTGTCTAAGAACACAAAGGAAAACAACATTATAGTACATTTTATTATTACATGTCAATATGCATACATATATTTATTAATTTTTTAAGACTTTTGTGTGATCTGAAGCTGACTATGGACAATAAATAGTTATCGTTTTGTATGTGACTTTTTGATCTACAGTAAATGTTTTCCTGAACTCCCAGACAGTTATTGAGATGTCCCATTACCACAGAAGGCTGTTGTTCTCCAGTGGGGTGGCTGCCCCCCAGCATGGGAGCACTGTCTGGAGTACTCTGCCAGGGTGCTGCAGACACAGAAGCTATCAGAAGTGTTGCTGCAGCCACACAGGTCCTGAACACAGGCCTGGATGTAGGGTTCAGGGTTCACGACCGCACCACAGGAGCTCCACAACGCCGAGCGCAGGAGCTGGTCACACTGGGCATGCTGAGGAGGAGGAGGAGGAGGAAGAGGAGGAGGAGGAGGAGGAGGAGGAGGAGGAGGAGAGAGGAGGAGGAGGAAGAGGAGGAGGAGGTGGAGGAGGAGGAGAAGGAAAAGGTGGAGGAGGAGGAGGAGGAGGAGGAGGAGGAGGAGGAGGAGGAAGAGGAGGAGGAAGAGGAGGAGGAGGAGGTGGAGGAGGAGGAGAAGGAAAAGGTGGAGGAGGAGGAGGAGGAGGAGGAGGAGGAAGAGGAGGAAGAGGAGGAAGAGGAGGAGGAGGAGGAGGAGGAGGAGGAGGAGGTGGAGGAGGAGGAGGAGAAGGAAAAGGTGGAGGAGGAGGAGGAGGACGAGGAGGTGAAGGGAGAGGAGTGTGAGAGGAGGAGGAGGTGGAGAGGAGGAGGAGGAGAAGGAGAAGGTGGAGGAGGGTGGAGTAGGAGGAGGAAGAGGAGGAGGAGGAGAGGAGGAGGAGGAGAAGGAGGAAGAGGAGGAAGAGGAGGAGGAAGAGGAGGAGGAGGTGGAGGAGGAGGAGAAGGAAAAGGTGGAGGAGGAGGAGGAGGAGGAGGTGAAGGGAGAGGAGTGTGAGAGGAGGAGGAGGTGGAGAGGAGGAGGAAGAGGAGGAGGAGGAGGAGGAAGAGGAGGAAGAGGAGGAGGAAGAGGAGGAAGAGGAGGAGGAAGAGGAGGATGAGGAGGTTGTTAGTTGCGATACGGATAATATTATGCCATATTTTAACTTTATTCATTCCATATGGCTGTCATATAAATAAATACAATGAAGGGAAATACATGGAAATAGTGTACTCTATTTGTCAGGTTGAGCAGACTGGAGTAAGAACTTACAAACTCCTTGCATGTGTCCTCTCTAGGCTGAACGTCTGCAGGTTCATCTTCCTCTTCATAGGGGTCCTCACAATCCTCGTTGGGCCTGTGGACTTTCTGCATGTTGCCAAACTCAACGGGGCCCACTTTACGGCCTGCACAGAAATACAATGATGTTATCCTTCATCAATAAGTTACAACCTGGGAGGAATTACAATGATGTTACTTGATGTAAGAATATATAACAGTCACTTAGAATATATAACAGTCACTTAGAATATATAACAGTCACTTAGAATATATAAGAATATATAACAGTCACTTAGAATATATAAAAGTCACTTAGAATATATAACAGTCACTTAGAATATATAACAGTCACTTAGAATATATAACAGTCACTTAGAATATATAACATAAATAACATGTTAATAATAACAACTCAATTAGCCATTATAAATATTTACATAAATGCTTAGAAATGCGTTATAAGTTACCATACATGTTATATAAATGATAATATTAGCCACTTGGAATATATTGATTACACGTAATACCTTAAAACCTTACATGAATAAGCCATTATTAATGCTTATACATATTTATATAAATGATTATAAGTGTGTTATAACCGACTATACATGTTATAATGCTGATGAATCGTAACGCTTATAATTCGTATAAATGCTCACCATTATAAATAAACTCATTGTGGACTGGAAGGCCATTGAAGTCTCCACAGAGACCACAGGTACGGTTGGTGTACTCTGAGTCCAGCTCCACCTAACGCAAACAGTGATGGGGTCAACAGTTTTTCAAGGTAGACTCAGCGAAACGACGTTGCCACGAGCAGCAGCTCAGATACCGAGTTGAGAGAGACGCAAGACAACGCTCACACACAGTATCTGTGCATCTGCACGGGTTCGTTTTACGCTGGTCACTGTTTAACGATAACAGTCCATTTCAGTGGAAAGTATTGAATTCTTACAAAGCAAATAAAAAAAAAGATATATACTGTTTTGATTCTTATAACGGCTTACCATGACGGCATCTTCTCCATTCCACATGACAACCAGGCCAACCTTGGAGTAGAGTTTGGTGTAAACTGCATTCCGTTCCAGTTGGACTCCTCCATTGTAGTAGGGCAGAGTTACACTGGGAATAAAGATTGTGAACGTCATTAAAAACATAGATTACATAGAAATGTGTCAATTAACAACAATGGGACACAAAAAATGCAGTTAAATCCTTTGAATTCAAAAGGAAATCCCTGGAAATATGTCAGAGCACTGTCTCAGATGTGAATAGCTAACAGCATTATATAAATCCATTACATTTTGCAGAGAGGAATTGTCATAGATAGATATATCAATACTTTACTGATCCCCAAAAGTAAATTATTTGGCTGATTCATCCAGTGACAGTCCAACTGACTATTCCACGTCTCACTTGAAAAAAAAGGATGTGAATCTCAACGCGACTTCCCTGATGAATCAGAGGACGCACAACAGAAAACATTTGGGGAGCACTTACATTTCTCCATTGACCGTGACCAGAGTCTTGGTCAGGTGGAAGACCAGGTCGTTGATAGTGACCACTACGTGTTTGACCGTAGGGTTCCCCTCATCCTCAGTAGCCTCGTTCCTCTTCAGGTGCACAGAGAACTCCTGGTAGGACTCAGAGTGGCAGTCGGAGGCCAGGTTGTATTCACAAGTCCCTGGGAACTGGTACACGTCTCCATCGAAGGTCTTGAAGTGCTCTCTGCCCCAGGTGCTGCAGATGCTGTTAACATGGTTGGACTGGCGAGCTGAGGAGACAGCATGATAAAAAGGGACCCACTTGAAATGTACGGAATCAAAAAGAGACATCATTTATCCGTTTGCTGTAAGTTGTAAATAATGCACCAAGTATTTCAAAATATCCAATTTTAGTGGATTGTGAATCAAGATATTAAAAACATATGGCACTCCTAGACAGACTGCACTCATATTTGCTCCAACCATAATTGTTCCTAATAGCAATATTTGTCTGTTCTTGACTGATAGTTGGTTGGAAATAGATCGATACTTAATCTAACGGCATCTCTCTACGGTATCTATCTCTAATGTTTGACTGCTTGTCTTTGTCTGCATAGATCAAAATAAATCACTGCTATTTCCAAAATGATCCTGTATCGTCTTACCCTTCTTGGCTTTCACCTGGACGGCGCTCGTTAGTGGCAGAGCGAGAACACACAACCACAGAGTTGTCCACCCCATAGTTAGTGGCCAGGTGAAGTGGGCTTCAGGTAAAAGTGTAGAGTGCTGCTTGACAGCCTCCTTTATATTGGCATTGCTCAATCTGTGTCTGTCAGTTCACACCCCTCAGAAGGAGGATGTCAAGCCACTTTATTGAGACATGGTAAACATGTCTATTGACAGGGCCAGATTACCGACTGGGCACTCAGATAATATAAGCAACACGGCACACGTCATTGCAAAATGTGAAGAATTGCAGGAAATTAGCTTTAAAACAGCAACATTTTCTCTTCGTTACCAAGAGGGGGGCCTCTAAAATGTTCTTGTGCAGGGCCCCAGATTTGGGTTTATTCCAGCCCTGTCTAAGGAAATTCAACCACTTTCAGAAGTCCCCTTGTCTCTATCCCCTTGGCTATTTATTATGGACATTATTTGGAGTAGATAGCCTGATACCCATTTCACACTATAAGGTTGACCCTTGTCACATTGTCCTTTTCTGCATGGTTCCAGCAACTGTGCTGGATGTGTAACCAGGCCGGCCCTGTACAGCTCAGCTTGACTTGACTCATTTGGGTCTTACAGTGTGAATCCGACTTAAGAGTTGTTTTAGCAATCACCCCAAAAAATACTTCCTACTGTGTTTTTTAATATATACTCCTGATTGAAACTCTATCGATTATATCTCAGCATCAGTATCACTGTTTACACGATCAATATGGATTAATACCCAAGATTAGAGTCATGATGACTTTATTACATCCTCATAATGGTAAACGCCTCGTACTTCCTGTAATCTAAGGTGAATATGTCAACATGACACAGGTTCAGAGCAGTTCAACCTCAGTTTAAACTGTGTAGTGATGCGTGTACCAGTATGCGTGAGGCCTGGATGACGCCAGTGACAGAACGAGGCCGTGTCCTGAAGGACACCCTATTCCCTATACAGTATACTACTTTTGACCAGGCCCCGTAGGTCTCTAGGTCAAAAGTAGTATACTATATAGGCAACAGGGATCCATTTGGGACGCGGTCAGCGTCTGTCCCCAGCAGCAGCAGCAGCAGCAGCTCAGTAGAAGGGTTCAATCAGGGATATATAAGAGTCATCTATATATGGTTCAGGGTTATGGCATCTCCTGTCTGCCATCTGTTTCTCTTGAAGGAGGAGCAACCGAGGCCGTCAACAGTGCTACATCCTGGTCCCGGCCATGTTCCCAACCCTTTCAGACCCTTTCCAGCCTGGATGCCAGTCTGTTTTCAGCTAATCTTGTCAACTTCTCGTCATTCATTGGAACGACAAACTTGACAAATGTCATAAGACAGTTATATATAGGAAGTCTAACAACACACTGGCACCCAGGCTAGAAACGTTCTACTGTGGGTACAAGACGTTACACAGGCTATGGGACATTGCTGTTAGATTAGATGTTACTGTATGTCATTATTCTGTCTCAGGACACTGACTGATCCTTTGTCACTTTTCTCCTCAGCGTCTTCAATACCGGTTCATTTTAAAGGTAGACTCGGTGATATGATGTAGATGCAGAAAGTAAACAGCATAGTGGGTCAATTTCAGCAACAACCAAGAGTGTTGAAGGGAGAGGCTCAACTTCTCCTCTGTTTTGGTGCCCCTGGCTACCACCCTGTGAACAGAGTGAAGCGAACCCGTACATACATTATACATTCAAAGGCTGTACATAAGCATTCCATTAATTTATATGTCAACAATCGCAAGTTGATAATTGCTTCCACACTTCTTATGAATGCATGTAAGTGTTGTGAAGAATGGTCTGGACTGTAGGTGCTGTGATTTGATAAAGTTGACATGACATGGAGGGTAAGGTCAATGACAGGTATGGAGGGTAAGGTATGGAGGGTAAGGTCAATGACAGGTATGGAGGGTAAGGTATGGAGGGTAAGGTCAATGACAGGTATGGAGGCTGTACAGTTGACATGGAGGGTAAGGTATGGAGGGTAAGGTCAATGACAGGTATGGAGGGTAAGGTATGGAGGGTAAGGTCAATGACAGGTATGGAGGCTGTACAGTTGACATGGAGGGTAAGGTCAATGACAGGTATGGAGGCTGTACAGTTGACAGGGAGGGTAAGGTATGGAGGGTAAGGTAAATGACAGGTGTGGAGGGTAAGGTATGGAGGGTAAGGTCAATGACAGGTATGGAGGGTAAGGTATGGAGGGTAAGGTCAATGACAGGTATGGAGGGTAAGGTATGGAGGGTAAGGTCAATGACAGGTATGGAGGCTGTACAGTTGACATGGAGGGTAAGGTATGGAGGGTAAGGTCAATGACAGGTATGGAGGGTAAGGTCAATGACAGGTATGGAGGGTAAGGTATGGAGGGTAAGGTCAATGACAGGTATGGAGGGTAAGGTATGGAGGGTAAGGTCAATGACAGGTATGGAGGCTGTACAGTTGATATGGAGGGTAAGGTATGGAGGGTAAGGTCAATGACAGGTATGGAGGCTGTACAGTTGACATGGAGGGTAAGGTCAATGACAGGTATGGAGGCTGTACAGTTGACATGGAGGGTAAGGTCAATGACAGGTATGGAGGGTAAGGTCAATGACAGGTATGGAGGCTGTACAGTTGTGGAGTTGTTCAGGGAAACAATATGATTGAGTTTCTGTGACTTTCATCAATCAAGAGGAAATATTGATTCAGGCCCGTATTCATAAAGCTTCTTGGAGTAGGTCTAGGATCAGATCCATATAATCTATAATCTATAATCATTATAGATCTGATCAGATCCATATAATATATAATCATTATAGATCTGATCAGTACGCTGAGGCGCTTTATGAATATGGGCCCTGGGTCACACTACAGATGGAAGTATTGCTCCAGATCGGCACCTGTATGTGTTCATACCAGCATGCAGTTGTCTCAGTGTTCACCGTTGTAGTGCCGTCATGTAACACAGTAGCGAAACAACAAGAAGACAAACAACTTTCCTTTACTGCAAACTTTTTTTTATTTTTTAAAATCAAGTGAGTAAATTGAGGTTAGCCAATAAACGTCGATTTGAGGTTAGAAGATCTAGGTGTATCTTGGCAGCAAAACAGGAATGTACAGTTCTGTCCCACCACACCATAAAGACAAACAGGGTGACAGCCAGCCAGTTGCTGTTCCATAGATACCCCTCCAAGGACAAATACAGGCATCTTTACACTGTCCAAGTTGAGTGCGTGAGTCTAACCACTCCCGTCAGCTAGACAGCTGCATACTTGGTCACGTCCTCAACCCTTCCCCTCCACCACTTAACAGCAGGTCGTCTACACTGTTGGTTTAGGGCGGATGGCCCTCCTTTCTGAGATATGTTATTGCGTTTATTAACAATGCGTTGTTGTAGTCTGTTGACGCTGTATGTTTGATATCAAATACTTGTCACCGACTGATACACACGTGGGTTAATCTCGTACACAGGACTCACTCTCGATGAGGTTTACACGTGGGTTTTCACATTCTATGTGGGCTATTTTACCAGGAAGTGAATTTAATTTAACTTTAATTTAAATGTAATGTGTGTTCTCTTTAATCAAATTAAAACTCTGTCCTGCTTTAAATGACATTCAGCTTATAAAGGCTTCATAATGCCTTCATAAGCACTACATAAAACCTTCATAATCTCTTCATAAAGCCTTCATAAGCACTACATAAATGTGTTACAAAGCATCTATAACCGTATGTCATGCTTTATAAAGGGTTCATAAACGTGTCATAACTGTGTGAAATAACCACCGATGTCAAACGTGACATAAGTTATAACCCACTATGTGGAATATGAAATAAACGTGTGCTTTATAAAAGGTGACATGTTGTGCTGAAGGATGACATACGCTCTGAAGTGATGTCATGTTAGTCACGTTACACCTAATCTCGTTCCCAGACACTTCTGCCCCAAATGAAGGTCTGGTGGACCAACTCATCAACCTTGGCCTTCATTAGTTAGGGTTAGGTTTAAAATCCCATTTTAAGAAGGTAAACTGTGGAAATGGGCAGGGGATTAGCCGTAATTATGACTTGACTGTGTTAAGTAGTGACGACGACAAATACTTTACTCAGTGAGGTCACTCCTATAGAATTCGATGGTCACTCCCACTAAGGCCAACTCTGAATGGTTGATATCCCAGGCTTATATGTGCTGTGAGTGCAATAGCCTGGGGAACGACGTTACACCAAGAAACACTTACCTTGATGAAAGCCCCCCAACCTAAAGAAATTGAAAGTGTCTTTCTTCTGGATCCAAGTTACATGTTCCTCAGTACACAAACAAGCACACATCAAAAGCTAGCCATAGCGAGCGGTGCTGGGCTCAGTCAGGTCTTTGACACATTCACCCACTCCCCCTGCTGAAAGATCAGCCACAAAAAGTTGGCACCATTGTAACAGGTTGAAATCAAGCCCTGGTCTCCATGGGAACAGAAGAGGAATACCTGGTACGGTGGTCTCAGGTTGGACTACTCCAAATCATCTAGTTTCTAACACACACACACACACACACACGCGCGCACGCCACGCACGCACGCACGCACACACACACACACACACACGCGCGCACGCACGCACACACGCACGCACGCACACACACACACACACACACACACACACACACACACACACACACACACACACACGCACGCACGCACGCACACACGCACGCACGCACGCACACACACACACACACACACACACACACACACACACACACACACACGCACACACACACACACACACACACACACACACACACACACACACGCACACACACACACACACACACACACACACACACACACACACACACACACACACACACACACACGCACGCACGCACGCACACACACACACACACACACACACGCGCGCACGCGCGCACGCACGCACGCACGCACACACACACACACACACACACACACGCACACACGCACACACGCACACACGCACACACGCACACACGCACACACGCACACACGCACACACGCACACACGCACACACGCACACACACACACACACACACACACACACACACACACACACACACACACACACACACACACACAAGCTTTGCAGGTCCATCAAATCATTTAAATACCTCTCACACCCTACAGTAACCTGTGGATCATGAGAGAACCTTCATAAAATCAACAGAACGTTAATAACCTATTTATTGACACTTTATGTAGTGTCCTGTAATACTTAGTTTGACGTGAGACACCTTCGGTCATTCATAACACATCCATAAAGACTCTATATCTCATGACGCTCTACTTGCTATAAAGTCAGACCCCTTTGGTCATTTATAACACAAAGGCTTAATGATGTAAACACAATTGTATTAACACTTAGGAATTATCACTAACAGCTAAATCAAATAAAACATTAAAAGACATGTTTAAACTATGTATTGACACTTTATGTGGTGTCCTGTAATACTTAGTTTGAAGTCAGACCCCTTTGGTAATTTATAACACATAAAGGCTTAATAATGTAAACACAAATGTATTAACACTTACAGGTAAAACAAATAAACATTAAAGACATGTTTAAACCATACGTTTCCTTTTTTTTGTAAACTTTTTTTTAATAATACAAATACATGAAGTCCAGCAATGCAATGACGTGTAACATTCCACAGGGCTGTGAATTGTGCAGCTTGTCCCTGAGCTGGAGGACGATTGGTTCTTGCCTCTCTTCCTGATGGAGGGCGATTGGTTCTGGCCTCTCTGCCTGCTGGAGGTTACTGCATGGTGGTTCTGACCTTAAAAGTAACAACAAAGAAAGTTAGCAGGTCTGTTAGGAAACGCCTTTGTCTCACCGCCTGGATGAGGGCATTTCTGTGCTGATCCAGAAACTCTAAATGGGGAGAATGGAAACTGCATTTAATTTGTATTATTATATTCCTCTTTCAAATACAAATCTCATGACGTGACTATGAGACATGGCTGTATCTAGGGGGATTTGTATTTAGCTGAGCATGCTAGCTAGCTAAATTTCGGCTAGCTAGCGATTGCTGTGAAGTCACCATAATTTTTTGAAATAACGATTGAGGTAGCTACAATATGTAATCTAACTCAACACTTAACTACTACAAACTAATTGAAATGACAATAAATAAAGGTTAACTTACTTGTTTGAATTAGATTTGCGAACTCATCACATGATCAGCGTCTCATCAGCAACACTAAAAAAGTACCTCCGGTTCACAGAATTTCGTAAATGTTCTAAATACAAATTCCCCACAATATAGCAGAAAAGTGTCAATAACCATTCATGATTTACGAAAAATAATTGTCTAAACATTAACAATGATTCACATTTGTTCATATTTAAAGTGACATTTGCATTAAATTTGGGTTTTAAAAGATGTTAGGAGGTCAAATAAATGCCTCCAATGCGAATCACTGTATATGGAATACATATTGGCTTAGAGCAATAACTATTCTGGGTGTCGCAGTAAAAATATTGTAGGGAATACTCAGTAGTGGCTGTAGAATGTACAGTTGAAGTGGGAAGTTTACATACACTTAGGTTGGAGTCATTAAAACTTTTTTTCAACCACTCCACAAATCTCTTGTTAACAAACTATAGTTTTGACAAGTCGGTTAGGACATCTACTTTGTGCATGACACAAGTAATTTTTCCAACAATTGTTTACAGACAGATTATTTCACTTATGTGCCTTTAAACAGCTTGGAAAATTCCAGAAAATGACGTCATGGCTTCAGAAGCTTCTGATAGGCTAATTGACATCATCTGAGTCAATTGGAGGTGTACCTGTGAATGTATTTCAAGGCCTACCTTCAAACTCAGTGCCTCTTTACTTGACATCATGGGAAAATCAAAAGACATCAGCCAAGACCTCAGAAAAACAATTGTAGACCTCCACAAATCTGGTTCATCCTTGGGAGCAATTTCCAAACGCCTGATGGTACCATGTTCATTTGTACAAACAATAGTACGCAAGTATAAACACCATGGGACCACGCAGCCATCATACCGCTCAGGAAGGAGACGCGTTCTGTCTCCTAGAGATGAACGTACTTTGGTGCGAAAAGTGCAAATCAATCCCAGAACAACAGCAAAGGACCTTGTGAAGATGCTGGAGGAAACAGGTACAAATGTATCTATATCCACAGTAAAACGAGTCCTATATCGACATAACCTGAAAGGCCGCTCAGCAAGGAATAAGCCACTGCTCCAAAAACGCCATAAAAAAGCCAGACTACGGTTTGCAACTGCACATGGGGACAAAGATCGTACTTTTTGGAGAAATGCCCTCTGGTCTGATGAAACAAAAACAGAACTGTTTGGCCATAATGACCATCGTTATGTTTGAAGGAAAAAGGGGGTGCCTTGCAAGCAGAAGAACACCATCCCAACCGAGAAGCACGGGGGTGGCAGCATCATGCTGTGGGGTGCTTTGCTGCAGGAGGGACTGGTGCACTTCACAAATAGATGGCATCATGAGGAAGGAAAATGATGTGGATTATTGAAGCAACATCTCAAGACATCAGTCAGGAAATTAAAGCTTGGTCGCAAATGGGTCTTCCAAATGGACAATGACCCCAAGCATACTTCCAAAGTTGTGGCAAAATGGCTTAAGGACAACAAAGTCAAGGTATTGGAGTGGCCATCACAAAGCCTTGACCTCAATCCTATAGAAAATGTGTGGGCAGAACTGAAAAAGAGTGTGCGAGCAAGGAGGCCTACAAACCTGACTCAGTTACACCAGCTCTGTCAGGAGGAATGGGCCAAAATTCACCCAACTTATTGTGGGAAGCTTGTGGAAGGCTACCCAAAACGTTTGACCCAAGTTAAACAATTTAAAGGCAATGCTACCAAACACTAATAGAGTGTATGTAAACTTCTGACCCACTGGGAATGTGATGAAAGAAATTAAATCTGAAATAAATAATTATCTCTACTATTATTCTGACATTTTACATTCTTAAAATAAAGTGGTGATCCTAACTGACTTAAGACAGGGATTTTTTACTAGGATTAAATGTCAGGAATCGTGACAAACTGAGTTTAAATGTATTTGGCTAAGGTGTATGTAAACTTCAGACTTCAACTGTATATAATGGTGTCATTTCACGGGGCTCTGAATAATACAGAGTGTTGCTGGCCTTTTACTCCACCCATTGGCCGAATCACATCACATGTGCTCTTACTGCACTACAGATAACCCCTAACCCAACAACAGTACAGGTCATGCTCACTGAATTAAAGGGCAACTACACTCCAAAAAAAAAAATCCCAGACCTCAAAAGTCATCCCCTGATGTTGTTTAAGCATAATTTTTGTTGTTTTTCAATAAAAAGTGTGAAAAAACTGGGGTAAACCAGAAAATATTGGGGAAAAACCTGAATCCTGGAAAAACAAAACCAAGAAAATGGAATTTGGGGAAAAAAACAGAAGTAGGTAAAAAAAATTAAAACAGATTTTAAGAGGCCAACGTGTTCTGCTGTGTATGACTGCACTTTAGAGTGTGTATCATCCTGCAGCACAGCATTATGGGGGAAGTTGAGGTCAGGTCCAATATTGACTATGAACCAAAGAGGGAAAGAGGTTGGGCCATTCTAGAAATGTTTTAGTGAAATACAATATAATATATCAAATTTAGCAGACACTTTTATTCAAAGCGACTTACAGTCATGCGTATGGGTGGTCCTGGGAATCAACATTTATGTAGTGTTTATGAAGGCTTTATGAATCCTTAATGAAGCCTTTATAAGCTGCACATCATTTAAAGCGGGACCTAAAACTCAAAACATCGAACAAACTGTAGTAATATATGTCGGAATTAGGCACTTATTATAAACCATGTCAATTTCAATAGAAGCTGGGTTGTTGGAGAAATTGTTGGAATAAAAAACACAACCAGGAAATTATTTATTGGAGAAAAGAAAAGGAAATGATCACATGTCAAACTCCTGTAACCGTAGTAACAGTAGACACACGTTTCCCATGTGGGAGAGGCTATACCGACACGCTTGGCGCCCAAATTGATGACGTATGTCACGCAGCGAGGGTCGAGTGGAGGCCAACGGATTCGGTTCAGTCAGTTCAGTTAGTCTTCCTGATGAACCCCTTCCAAGATAGCTAGTGGCTAGAAAACTTCAGCTAGAATTTTTAACTTGTCTGCCGAAGTTGGGACTTGGGAAAGTGTTCAGAATCAGTCAGTTTATCTGAGTAATTGTTCGGTTTTTATGTACTGTAGATGTTAATGCTGCAGTTGTACATTTATTTACCCCTTTTTTGGGGTGAAAATCACTACAATAAATATGCATCAGCTGTCAGCCTGATATAAAGTGGAGAGGAAGAGGAGGAGCTCCTTGGACCCTTCCAGAAGTAATTTAGCCATTCATTGTAGCTATAGAGCCCCACAGTGGAGGTGTCATAATACCCATAAACCCTAGCGGTCAATCAGGGAAATGGTTCCAATAGTTTCCCCACCATTCATTTATCCCATCGGGGATTATAGAAACACCTAAAATAAGGGCTGTGTTTGTGTAGGCTGACCCTGGTGTGACGTTTTGATAACAATGTAATTCTCTCTAGGACAAGGTGACTTTTATCAACAGCTAATTTTCCCCCCAACATCGGACACCCCCCTAACTTCGGACACTCTCTAGCGGTTGGAGGACTAAATCACCTCGAGTTCAACATTTAAATCGACTGGAAAATAACGGTACGTTTAGCGACTAACGACACCCTTCTAGCTAGCTGACCACCGATTTTCAGTGCAATTTATGTAAGTTAAGTTAGGTTTTGAGAGTTTTCAAAAAAGTTATATACAGTGGCAAGAAAAAGTATGTGAACCCTTTGGAATTACCTGAAGATCAGATCCAATTTTATGACCAATTTATGCAGAAATCCAGGTAATTCCTAAGGGTTCACATACTTTTTGTTGCCACTGTATATACACATTTTGTGGGACACGCTGTATATTGTAAAACTAGACTGCGTGACAGACCACACTGTCACGATCGTCAGGGTAAGGAGTAGACCAAGGCGCAGCGTTGCAGGCAAACATACTCATTTATTAAGCGAAACGATATCAAAACAACAAAAGACGGAAACGTGACAGTACACGGTATAACACAACCAACTCGAAACAAGAACCCACAAAACACAAAGGAAAACCGACAGTTTAAATATGGCTCCCAATCAGAGACAACCAGCAAACAGCTGACACTCGTTGCCTCTGATTGGGAGTCACTCAGGCCAACATAGAAAAACACAACCTAGAACACCCAACATAGAAACAGAACACATAGAATAAACACACCCTGGCTCAACAAATAGAGTCCCAGAGCCAGGGTGTGACACACACATCATTTAATATCCAATGTTTTACCTCTGAAATATAGCTAACGGATTTGCAAATGTTGCTACCTTAGTTGCTAAATGTTGATAGAACTGCTAAGTAACTAAAAAGGAAATAAATTGTAAGTGTTAGATAATAGTTTACATATGACGAAAACAGCTGAATGTTGTCAAGCTTTACCGTATCAAAATTGGAGTCCTCTGACTGAGGCGTTTTGCGCAATCTGCAAAAAATTATTTTGATCTTTGAACCATGAACTTTTTGCCACCTATCACTG
Organism: Coregonus clupeaformis; assembly: GCF_020615455.1. Lineage (NCBI taxonomy): Eukaryota > Metazoa > Chordata > Actinopteri > Salmoniformes > Salmonidae > Coregonus > Coregonus clupeaformis. The sequence goes on from NC_059217.1 coordinate 44,844,223, forward strand.
TTGGCTATGTTTCATCTTACAACAGCTACATAGAGGTAGTATTTAGTCAAATGTTACAATGTATGCATCAATATTAAACTAATTGGGACACTCATTTTCATTACAGATAACATCAAACAAAAAACGTGGGTACACTTTCAGCTATTGTGAAAACTTTCATCATCACCTTTCAATGCCTTAGCTTTGAAATGTAAATGTTTATAGATGTTCAGATTGAGTTATCTTTCTAAAATATGTATAGTATGCCAAATTATTTAGCTACATGTATTTCCCACCACAGCATGGAGGAAGTCAAGAGGAAGCAGTGGAGTGAGGTGGACATGTTCCATGCCATGGAGGACTGCGGGGCAGGGATGGCTATCCGCCAGGCTGCTAAGGTTAAGCATATTTTGTTTTTAGGAGATTACCACGTGTATGTGAATTTTATCTGCTAGTAACAGTTTTATTTTCTTATCTACCAAGGTGCATGGTGTACCTCGGCAGACCCTGGCGGACAGGCTGAGCGGCCGGGTGACCCATGGTGGTCACAGTGGACCACCCACTGCTTGCACCAGAGGATGAAAATTCTCTGGTGCAGTACTGTATCTACAGCGCCAGCCAAGGATTCCCCTTCACCAGACAGAGGCTGATGAAATACGCCGAACAAAATATGCAGGTATCTATGTGTTTATGTATGTAGAATGCTGGACTGACTGTTCTCAATGTGTGTGATGTAAATGTGGATGTGTGTGGTGATGCCAAAACAAACATTTTCATCCCGGATGGACAATTTTATATTCTATTCTATAGTAGGTTTCGGCACCCAGGGGAAACAATTCCACCACTGGGGAAGAGGTGGTGGGAAATGTTCAGGAGGAGGCACAAGAACCTGAGCATGAGGAGGCCGGACACCCTGGACAGGGGGAGAGCTGAGTGTGCCACACGTCCGACGATGGACACCTTCTTCCCTTCTTATGAGAAGCACTTGGAGGAGAGTGGGTTGAGGGAGAAACCCAGACAAATCTATAACTGCGATGAGTCTGGGTTTCGTAGCGACCAGAGTAGGCACAAAATGCTGGCTCCCCGGGGCGCAAAACACGTGTACCAGCAGGCTCACATCACAGTGCTGGCCTGCTTCAACGCAGCTGGGGAGGACCTCCCCCCATTTATCATCTACCCCAAGTGTTTCCCCGGTGGCCACTACACAGTGGGAGGCCCCCCCCCAATGCCTTGTATGGACGGTCAAACAGTGGCTACATGGACGGGGACCTGTTCAGGAAGTGGTTTCAGCACTTCATTAAGCATGCAGTGAAGGAGCGCCCTCTCCTTCTCCTCTTCGATGGGCACAAGAGCCACATGGACCCGGAGGTGCTCGCGGCGGCACTAAGGGAAGGGGTTCTACTTCTGTCTTCCACCACACTGCACCCGTGTCCTGCAGCCGCGGCATACTTTGGCCCTTCAAAGGCTGAGTTCTCCGAGGTAGCTGGAGACCTCAGACATTTTGACCACTCCTACATGGTAAACAAATCAGAATTTGCCAGAGTATTCCGCTACCCGTACCAGCGCTGCAAGGACATGCGCTATGTGGTGGAAGGGTTTAAGAAGTGTGGCCTCTTCCCTTTTGACCCTTCAGCCATTGAAGGGTCCTGTTTAATGCCGTCTCGGTCCCTACCGGGTCCCAGCACCGCCTCTCCTGGAACCACTGTGCCGTCCATTTACATGTTAGTCATTTAGCAGACGCTCTTATCCAGAGCCACTTACAGTTAGTGAGTGCATACATTTTTTCATACTGGCCCCCCGTGGGAAACGAACCCACAACCCTGGCGTTGCAAGCGCCATGCTCTACCAACTGAGCTACACGGGGCTACCAGCACCTCCTCCCCAGTGACCACAGGAGGAACCTCAGCCCCTGCTCCAGTCCCAGCCCTAGCTCTAGAAGTGCACCCCCTAATAGAGGGTGGGCTGATAGCGAAGGACCTGTGGTCGCCACATGCCTCCCGGCCACACCATCGTCGGCCCCTCAACCCCACCATTACAAACACCAGCTCCTCCAAGCCATCGTTGGCGGTTTCATCCACCACCACCACGATGCACACCACCCCCCCACCCCCGTCTGTCACCGCCAACACGGCCTCCTCTGGACCAACTGCCTCCTCCGTCTCCCCTGGTCACACCACCATAGCAGCCTCGTCTGGTGTCCCTGGCCCCCTGCAATTTGAATACAGCCACCTCCACAGGTAAACACATACTGTTTGTTATGTGTTTTATAAAACTGCAATGTTTAAACATTTTTTCACTCTTTACCTTTCTACAGTCCATAGCACCAGCCCTCAAGGCATGTCCACCTCCTCCAAAACTTCTGCAGCTTCCTCCAGAGGTATTGATGTAAAAAAAAAAAAGTTGAAAATGGTTTTCATAAAACATGCTCTGTCTAACATTACTTTTTCTCTCAACTGCAGCACAGAAAAGGAAGAGAAAAGCTCCACCGGCCACCTCTGTCACGTCACCACTCTCAGGTACTTCATAATCTGGTTGTTTTTCTCTCTCTCTCAGTTGTATCAGTTACTATTGTTGCTGTAGTAGTAAAACATGTTTTTTGTTTTTGTTTTTCAAATAAAAGAAGAGAGCACTTGCTGTGCTCGCTGCGGGGAGCGTGATCCGCCTGCAAGCTCCCCTCAGGAGTGTAGATCCGAGGTGCCATGGTTGTGCTGTAGACTTCTGCCAGCACTGATTCCACTGCAGGTGTGTGCTGTGGGATCCAGAGGTAGCGGTGGAGCTGGATTATTATTGTGATTATTGTGACAATATAGGGATGGAGGTCGAGATTTAATTGTTTCTTTTGTTTCTTTTCATATGAAATTATTTATTTGTAAAAAAATATATGTAATGTATTTTATATTGATTATTTATTTTATTTATATTTATATTTATTCAACCCATCTTGTGTATTTCTTCCTTTACTTTCCAAGTGCAACAAACTCCAACAGTGTTTTCATTGTTTATGTTAATGCACATTACTGAAATTAAAGTTCTATTTGATGTAAATTATTCATTTAGTATTTAGTTATCTACTTTCTCTAAAGATAAGATGAATCTGTAAAACAAATTATGAGACATTATTTGGTTACAATACTGAAGAAGATGTTGGTGAAGAACCATTTTATGAGTCCACAGGAGGGCACATTGCAATGAAAAGTTGACGGGCAAGTAATTCATTTTTTTTACCGGAAGGCTACAGTGGCTTGCGAAAGTATTCACCCCCCTTGGCATTTTTACTACTTTGTTTCCTTACAACCTGGAATGGATTTTTTGGGGGGTTTGTATCATTTGATTTACACAACATGCCTACCACTTTGAAGATGCAAAATATTTTTTTGTGTGAAACAAACAAGAGATAAGACAAAAAAACAGAAAACTTGAGCGTGCATAACTATTCAACAATTTTCGCTTAAGTTTTCATGTAGCTCAGTTGGTAGAGCATGGCGCTTGCAACGCCAGGGTTGTGGTTTCCACGAAGGGGGACCTGTATGAAAAACAAAAACAAAAAATTGACTCACTAACTGTAAGTCGCTCTGGATAAGAGCGTCTGCTAAAATGACTAAAATGTTTTTTAAAAATGCAAATAAAAATAGAATGTTCAATGTGTTTCCATTGTATTTTCAAGTCTACCGATTATTATGTCACAAACTGTTGCGTTAAATAGCAAATGACCCTACTCTGGTCTACATACATGTGTTCTAGCCAACAGCTCACAGATACAGTGCGGGTAAGTTAGTCTACATGATGAAATTATTATGGACAAGAGCAAGAATACTTTTATTTGTCAAACATCGATCATCATGTCACCTGAATAAGACCCTCGATAGTTATTGGAAAGGAGCATCAAGCTCATCACCGTGGCACTTTCACCACCCTGTGAAGTACATCATCATTTATTTCATCTGTAGCCTGTTAAACTGCATGGTTTCCTGAGTCGTAGTGGGAGGACCACACACACCATGTCATCAAGTGACTCCAAGTTTACATTTTAGTAATTTAGCAGATGCTCTTATCCAGAGCGACTTACAGTTAGTGAGTATTTTTTTTTTCATATTGGTCCCCCTGTGGGAAACGAACCCACAACCCTGGCGTTGCAAACGCCATGCTCTACCAACTGAGCTACACGGGACTACAATGGTGCTTTTGTTGTGTAGGAGATATGTAATGACTTAAGCAAATGTCTGACCTTTACTTAAAATGCACAGATTATATGACATGTCAAATTAAATTGTGGTAGGACATTTTTTTTGTTTTAATGCTTGAAAATGTAGCTGAATGTTATTTACCCTATTACCTGCCCAATTGTTGAGCTGCAGTTTAAGATGGCATATATGGTCAGTTACCCGTTGGTAGGAATGCTGAGGGAAAGAGACAGAATTCATGTTGGGAAAATGTGAAACGTGAACATCTTTAAACAGATTACAATTTTATTTAGACTCAAATAATTTACAGCAGTTCCACAGGAGAAAAGTTTTGGTAACGTTTACCTTTGACCCTCATCACGTTTAAATATACAGGGATGGTGCAACTGGTTAGTGCAAAAGGCACAGAAGTGGTTGGATTGTTGCTTCTATGTGCGGCAATAAGAATTGAAGAAAAACAAGGTGAAATGGTTGCCATGTACAGTACTGCGGCACATCATAACATTTAAAGGTCAGGGTGAGAACACATAACTGATATCCCGTGGTGTGAGAGTAAGGTCAAATTCATATCTAACATACCTCCTACACCATAATACAAATGTTGGTGATCGTGTGGTCAACTATACTAAGGTATAATACCAGTAATACTAATGTGAAATTATATCTGCTCCTCTATAATCTGTCCTTTGAACGCAGCCAGTCATCCAAAGGCAACTGACCTCATGAAAAACCACTCTCACTTACTAAGGTCGCGTTTACACAGGCAGCCCAATTCTGATCTTTTTGCACTATTTAAAAAAAAAAAATTTGGGGACCAATCAGATTAGCTCGTTTGACAATAAATTGGGCAAAAATATTAGTATTGGGCTGCTTGTGTAAATGAAGCCTAAGGGTGGTATTCTGATTTGAGGGCCGTGCTCGTAAATTCCTGGAAGTTTAGTGATGCGCATGCTGATCTTAAAGTCATAATGCCTCCCTAAGGGCCCATACATACACACAGCCCTGCTGCTGTTCCCACATTACTAAACAGACAGGGACACCTTCGGCAAGCTAATCCTGACGTGATGCCTATGGATAGGACGATGCTTCTGAATGACATGGGATGAGGTGCATGAACCATAAAGAATTATGGCATCGTGCACCTGGTCCTCTGTAGCTCAGCTGGTAGAGCACGGCGCTTACCTGCCCAATTGTTGAGCTGCAGTTTAAGATGGCATATATGGTCAGTTACCTGTTGGTAGGAATGCTGAGGTGAAGAGACAGAATTCAGGGTAGTGGGTTCGATCCCCGTGGTCCACCCATACACAAAAATTTATGCACGCATGACTGTAAGTCGCTTTTGGATAAAAGCATCTGCTGAATGGCATATTATTATTATATTAATTATAGAGGACTCTATGGCCCAAAAGCTGGTTTTAGCATGGGAAGCGCCATTGAGGACTTTCACCAACTGGATGGGACTTCTTATGGGTAAAGGAAGGGTCACATAATTCCATCCAGGTCATCAGGAGGGATCAGCCAATTCATTATAGTTAGTGCTATCCGGGATCCTTACCTAACCATAATCGTTTAAAATTTTAACTTCAATGGGGTGACAAGAGTTGGGACATCCCAAGGATCCGTTTAGACTTTTCCAATTAATATATACTCATGAGTAAACATTCCATAACTGCAGGTGGCAGTAAATCGCCAACCTTGCCTTTATACCTGTTCAAACAAACTCCAGGGGGCAGTATGCACACTTTCAGTTTATTTGCAGGTTGTAATGAAGTCAACCTGTTTTGCCCGATAGGAACTGTGTATCAGGCATTCTCCCCCCTTTGTATGAAGCCGGTCTCGTTGATCACGCTGTACCTCCAGAGGACTACGTCTCACCCCTTGGAGGTCACAGCCAGGGTGGTGGGGTGTCACTCCAAACAGGTGTCCTGCCGTTCGAAGGGACTGGCTGTACGGTGGAGTTTATAGGAGCTCAGGGAACGCACAAACGGCTCCTGTAGACACTGGGGGGAAGCAAAGAAGAGAGATTGTAGTTAGACATAATGTACTGCATTGTAACTAGCCTGGTCCCAGAAATGTTTGTGTTGTCTTGTCAACTCCTGTAATCATTTTAACTAGCCTGGTCCCAGATCTGTTTGTGTTGTCTTGTCAACTCCTATAATAATTGCAACTAGCCTGGTCCCAGATCTGTTTGTGTTGTCTTGTCAACTCCTATAATAATTGCAACTAGCCTGGTCCCAGATCTGTTTGTGTTGTCTTGTCGACTCCTATGATCATTGTCATGCCAAACATAAGAGGAGACTATACAGCACAGACATGTCAAATCAAATGGTATTTGTCACATGCGCCGAATACAACCGGTGTAGACCTTACAGTGAAATGCTTACTTATAAGCCCTTAACCAACAATGCATTTTTAAGAAAGAATAGCAGCAGTAAAAATAACAATAGCGAGGCTATATACAGGGGGTACCGGTACCCAGTCAATGTGCGGGGTTAGTTGAGGTAATTGGGGTAATATGTACATGTAGGTAGAGTTATTAAAGTGACTATGCATAGAAAATAAAGAGTAGCAGCAGCGTAAAAGAGGGGTGGGGGTGGGGGGCAATGCAAATAGTCTGGGTAGCCATTTGATTAGATGGTCAGGAGTCTTATGGCTTGGGGGTAGAAGCTGTTTAGAAGCCTCTTGGACCTAGACTTGGCGCTCCGGTACCACTTGCCGTGCGGTAGCAGAGAGAACAGTCTATGACTAGGGTGGCTGGAGTCTTTGACAATTTTTAGGGCCTTCCTCTGACACTGCCTGGTATAGAGGTCCTGGATGGCAGGAAGCTTGGCCCCAGTGATGTACTGGGCCGTACGCACTACCCTCTGTAGTGCCTTGCGGTCGGAGGCCGAGCAGTTGCCATACCAGGCAGTGATGCAACCAGTCAGGATGCTCTCGATGGTGCAGCTGTAGAACCTTTTGAGGATCTGAGGACCCATGCCAAATATGTTCAGTCTCCTTAGGTTTGTCGTGCCCTCTTCACGACTGTCTTGGTGTGCTTGGACCATGTTAGTTTGTTGGTGATGTGGACACCAAGCAACTTGAAGCTCTCAACCTGCTCCACTACAGCCCCGTCTTTTGTGTGCTCTGTCCTCTTCATTTTCCTGTAGCCCACAATCATCTCCTTTGTCTTGATCACATTGAGGGAGAGGTTGTTGTCCTGGCACCACACGGCCAGGTCTCTGACCTCCTCCCTATAGGCTGTCTCGTCGTTGTCAGTGATCAGGCCTACCACTGTTGTGTCGTCGGCAAACTTAATGATGGTGTTGGAGTCGTGCCTGGCCATGCAATCATGGGTGAACAGGGAGTACAGGAGGGGACTGAGCACACACCAATGAGGGGCCCCCGTGTTGAGGATCAGTGTGGCAGATGTGTTGTTACCTACCCTTACCACCTGGGGGCGGCCCGTCAGGAAGTCCAGGATCTAGTTGCAGAGGGAGGTGTTTAGTCCCAGGGTCCTTAGCTTAGTGATGAGCTATGTGGGCACTATGGTGTTGAACACTGAGCTGTAGTCAATGAATAGCATTCTCACATAGGTGTTCCTTTTGTCCAGGTGTGAAAGGGCAGTGTGGAGCGCAATAGAGAATGCATCATCTGTGGATCTGTTGGGGCGATATGCAAATTGGAGTGAGTCTAGGGTTTCTGGGATAATGGTGTTGATGTGAGCTAAGACCAGCCTTTCAAAGCACTTCATGGCTACAGATGTGAGTGCTATGGGTCGCTAGTCATTTAGGCAGGTTACCTTAGTGTTCTTGGGCACAGGGACTATGGTGGTCTGCTTGAAACATGTTGGACTCAGACAGGGAGAGGTTGAAAATGTCAGTGAAGACACTTGCCAGTTGGTCAGTGCATGCTCGGAGTACACGTCCTGGTAATCCGTCTGGCCCCGCGGCCTTGTGAATGTTGACCTGTTTAAAGGTCTTACTCACATCGGCTACGGAGAGCGTGATCACACAGTCATCCGGAACAGCTGATGCTCTCATGCATGTTTCAGTGTTACTTGCCTCGAAGCGAGCATAGAAGTAATTTAGCTAATCTGGTAGGCTTGTGTCACTGGGCAGCTTGTGGCTGTGCTTCCCTTTGTAGTCTGTAATAGTTTTCAAGCCTTGCCACATCCGACCAGCGTCAGAGCCGGTGTAGTACGATTCGATCTTAGTCCTGTATTGATGGTTCGTTGGAGGGCAGAGCGGGATTTCTTATAAGCGACCGGGTTAGAGTCCCGCTCCTTGAAAGCGGCAGCTCTACCCTTTAGCTCAGTGCGGATGTTGCCTGTAATCCATGGCTTCTGGTTGGGGTATGTACGTACAGTCACTGTGGGGACGACGTCATCGATGCACTTATTGATGAAGTCAGTGACTGATGTGATGTACTCCTCAATGCCATCGGAAGAAGCCCGGAAAATATTCCAGTCTGTGCTAGCAAAACAGTCCTGTAGCTTAGCATCTGCTTCATCTGACCACTTTTTTATTGACCGAGTGACTGGTGCTTCCTGCTTTAGTTTTTGCTTGTAAGCAGAAATCAGGAGGATATAATTATGGTCACATTTTCCAAATGGAGGGCGAGGGAGAGCTTTGTATGCGTCTCTGTGTGTGGAGTAAAGGTGGTCTAGAGTTTCTTTCCCTCTGGTTGCACATTTAACATGCTGGTAGAAATTAGGTAGAACTGATTTAATTAAAGTCCCCGGCCACTAGGAGCAGCGCCTCTGGATGAGCGTTTTCCTGTTTGCTTATGGCCTTATACAGTTCATTTAGTGCTGTCTTAGTGCCAGCATCGGTTTGTGGTGGTAAATAGACAGCAACGAAAAATATAGATGAAAACTCTCTTGGTAAATAGTGTGGTCTACAGCTTATCATGAGATACTCTACCTCAGGCGTGCAAAACCACGGGGGGTCAGTATGAAAAATGTATGCACTCACATTTACATTTACATTTACGTCATTTAGCAGACGCTCTTATCCAGAGCGACTTACAAATTGGTGCATTCACCTTATAGCCAGTGGGATAACCACTTTACAATGTTGTTGTTGTTTTGTTTTTTTGTTTTTTTTGGGGGGGGGTAAGGGGGGGGTAAAATGATTACTTTATCCTATCCCAGGGTAATCCTTTTACCCCCCCATCGCTTTGGATAAGAGTGTCTGCTAAATGACTAAAATGTAAAATGTACATTTACCAACTCAGAGTAGTAGAATAAGAAAATGGACTACTTCAAAATGGAGATGGCCTCAATGGCGGTGCCTGTGTGCGTACAGACGCCATAATGGGGCAGATACAATGAAGAGTGCTCTATTATTCTCTATGCCATGAACTGAAAACAACAAAACAAACAGATACAGTGCATTCGTAAAGTATTCAGACCCCTTGACTTTTTCCACATTTTGTCACGCCACAGCACCATTCGAAAATGGACCAAATAATTGTTTCCACTCAATCTACACACAATACCCCCATAATGATGGGTGGTCCTCTGTAGCTCAACTGGTAGAGCACGGCGCTTGTATCGCCAGGGTAGTGGGTTCGATCCCCGGGACCACCCATACGTAAAAATGTACACATGACTGTAAGTCGCTTTGGATAAAAGCGTCTGCTAAATGGCATATTATTTATTATTATTATTAATGACAAAGCAAAAACAGTTTACTTCGATATTATGTTTATTATATCAGTATTTGCGCATAAAGGCGTTTACACCGGCCATTTCTCGCATGATTAATTTTACCGACACACCAAAAAAAAATTATACGCACCATCATCTGGATGTGCACAACAAAAGTTCAACATTTACCTTCTGCTATCATTTCTGTCAAGCCGTCTACGCGGTCAATTTGATGCATAGGTTCGATTTATCCAACATATGCACCACACAGAACGCGCTGCAAATGGCTCTGCAACGCGATGCTGCAAGGCAAATGCAGCGTTCCATTGGAAATGAATGTACTTCTGGTGTACCGAAACGCAAGGACACCGTCGGTGTTATCGAAGGAAGAATATTTCAATTCTCTCATTGACTCCTCAAACCCCCCGCATGGTCCCCCCCAAACGTTCCCGGAAATCTCGCGATGTTGTGCCTCTGGGTTTAGAAACTCTGTGGTATAAACTCCTTCAGATATACCCTTCACACGCATGCGCATTCCTTCTATTGGGTTGGAGACTCATTTGAAAACATTAGCCGCGACGAACAATGTTTGTTTTGGTTAGCAATCGATTCGCCTAAAGCGAACATACGTTTCTGGCTAACATAGCGATATAAACCCATCATTATACTCGAGGAACGACAGTCAACATTCATGGGTGAGCTCAAGGAAACCGATGGCTTTGTTAATGTGCACAGGAACGGTAACGCTATAGCTACTGAAACTAGCCGGTCTGTGCAGCTAACATGGCTAGCTAGCTAATTTTATAGCATGGTCCTCTGTAGCTCAATTGGTAGAGCACGGCGCTTGTAACGCCAGTGTAGTGGGTTCGATCCCCGGGACCACCCATACACAAAAATGTATGCACACATGACTGTAAGTCGCTTTGGATAAAAGCGTCTGCTAAATGTCATATTTATTATATTATATTTTAGCCTTGATCTTCTGACTTGGCTAACATATCCAGGAACTTTTACTAGCCAACATCGACCGGCGAAATTTAGCTAGCTACCCCCATGCGAAACCGTCCTTACCCTATCCTGTCTGGGGCGCATTCAGCAGGACGCGACGTTACGGAACGTTCAGAGATAAATGAGTTAGATAGAACAAACATGCATCTCTGACAGTGACATGCAGAATAAGGAATCACTTAGGCTCTATTTGTGGTATTTGTATCTGCAATGTTCAATAACGTTTTTCGTACTGAACATGGCCATGCACACCTCCAGAGGTAGCGGCCAGCATTGGCGCATTGCGCGTCTCACCTTACCCTACCTGTAACGTTTCTGTTTAGAGGACCACAGCGCGGATGACGACAACTCCAGCATCTGGTCATCCTCCCCGGCGAACTCGCCTGTCATGGACCGTAACCCCTCACCACCCCCGGACAAAGAGGGGGAGCAGGGCGGAGAGGAGGTGGATGCTATCGGGGAGACAGTTTACAGCAAACACTGGCTGTTCAGCACCTTGACCCGTCTGATTCAGGTAGGTAACTGGTGCATTGTTGCAATACGGTGTTACTTGTTGCTTCATGACTCATGAGACAACTTATCTAGGCAATTGAAGTCTAAAACGTGTTATGGTGATGATGCGTTTTGCATCATATAATGCATTATGTGTCGTCATCACACGTTTTGCTCTTCACTGAAAGTGCTCTTCTATCTTGTTGTACATTTTCCTCCAAAAATACGCACAACACGTTTGTATCCCATCATCTTGTGCTCAAAATGCGTCGTTGACCCATCATTGATCTTGTTTATGTTTTTCAGATCGTGTCGGAGCAGAACATGGGAGACTCTGATGCCCAGATGCAGCTACCAGAGGAAGACGAGGATGATCTGTGTAAGATCTGGGATATGGCCATGGACAAGGTCTGTCTCTTTCTTCCTTTCTTTACAATTCAAAGGGGCTTTATTGGCGGGGGAAACATGGGGAAACGTGGGGAAACATGGGGGAACATGGGGAAACATGGGGAAACATGGGGAAACATGGGGAAACATGAGGAAACATTGGAGAACGTGGGAAACGTAGAAAATAGTAAAAATAAAGAAAAACCCTTGAATGAGTAGGTGTGTCCAAACTTTTGACTGATACTATATATATATATATATATATATATATATATATATATATATACATACAGTGAGGGAAAGAAGTATTTGATCCCCTGCTGATTTTGTACGTTTGCCCACTGACAAAGACATGATCAGTCTATAATTGTAATGGTAGGTTTATTTGAACAGTGAGAGACAGAATAACAACAAAAAAATCCAGAAAAACGCATGTCAAAAATGTTATAAATTGATTTGCATTTTAATGAGGGAAATAAGTATTTGACCCCTCTGCAAAACATGACTTAGTACTTGGTGGCAAAACCCTTGTTGGCAATCAGAGGTCAGACGTTTCTTGTAGTTGGCCACCAGGTTTGTACACATCTCAGGAGGGATTTTGTTCCACTCCTCTTTGCAGATCTTCTCCAAGTCATTAAGGTTTCGAGGCTGATGTTTGGCAACTCGAAACCTTCAGCTCCCTCCACAGATTTTCTATGGGATTAAGGTCTGGAGACTGGCTAGGCCACTCCAGGACCTTAATGTGCTTCTTCTTGAGCCACTCCTTTGTTGCCTTGGCTGTGTGTTTTGGGTCATTGTCATGCTGGAATACCCATCCACGACCCATTTTCAATGCTCTGGCTGAGGGAAGGAGGTTCTCACCCAAGATTTGACGGTACATGGCCCCGTCCATCGTCCCTTTGATGCGGTGAAGTTGTCCTGTCCCCTTAGCAGAAAAACACCCCCAAAGCATAATGTTTCCACCTCCATGTTTGACGGTGGGGATGGTGTTCTTGGGGTCATAGGCAGCATTCCTCCTCCTCCAAACACGGCGAGTTGAGTTGATGCCAAAGAGCTCGATTTTGGTCTCATCTGACCACAACACTTTCACCCAGTTCTCCTCTGAATCATTCAGATGTTCATTGGCAAACTTCAGACGGCCCTGTATATGTGCTTTCTTGAGCGGGGGACCTTGCGGGCGCTGCAGGATTTCAGTCCTTCACGGCGTAGTGTGTGACCAATTGTTTTCTTGGTGACTATGGTCCCAGCTGCCTTGAGATCATTGAGAAGATCCTCCCGTGTAGTTCTGGGCTGATTCCTCACCGTTCTCATGATCATTGCAACTCCACGAGGTGAGATCTCGCATGGAGCCCCAGGCCGAGGGAGATTGACAGTTCTTTTGTGTTTCTTCCATTTGCGAATAATCGCACCAACTGTTGTCACCTTCTCACCAAGCTGCTTGGCGATGGTCTTGTAGCCCATTCCAGCCTTGCGTAGGTCTACAATCTTGTCCCTGACATCCTTGGAGAGCTCTTTGGTCTTGGCCATGGTGGAGAGTTTGGAATCTGATTGATTGCTTCTGTGGACAGGTGTATTTTATACAGGTAACAAACTGAGATTAGGAGCACTCCCTTTAAGAGTGTGCTCCTAATCTCAGCTCGTTACCTTTATAAAAGACACCAGAGAGCCAGAAGTCTTTCTGATTGAGAGGGGTCAAATACTTATTTCCCTCATTAAAATGCAAATCAATTTATAACATTTTTGACATGCGTTTTTCAGGATTTTTTTGTTGTTATTCTGTCTCTCACTGTTCAAATAAACCTACCATTAAAATTATAGACTGATCATTTCTTTGTCAGTGGGCAAATGTACAAAATCAGCAGGGGATCAAATACTTTTTTTTCCCCTCACTGTATATATATTAGTAACACCATCCTAATATTGAGTTGCAGTCAGTACAGCCTCAATTCGTCGGGGCATGGACTCTACAAGGTGTTGAAAGCGTTCCACAGGGATGCTGGCCCATGTTGACTCCAAAGGCACTTAAATATTTTGTCTTGCCCATTCGCCCTCTGAATGGCACACATACACAATCCATGTCTCAACTGTTTTTGAGGTTTAAAAATCCTCCCCTTCATCTACACTGATTGAAGTGGATTTAACAAATTACATCAATAAGGGATCATAGCTTTCACCTGGATTCACCTGGTCAGTCTGCCATGGTGTTCCTAATGTTTTGTACACTCAGTGTGTATATTCTGAATACAGAGATCTTTAAATAAATACCATGCTTATGATATCTAGGTTACATCGTCATTAGTCAGCTAGTCTGCTGTCAAATTTAACTTTCATGTTACAAATGTTTTTGATATTACTGGTAATGTTAAATGTGTTTTTATCTCTTTCCGTTTCATATGGGTTAATATGACCCTGTCTGTCTGTAGGATGTGGCTGGTTTCTTACAGGAGTTCAAAGCTGCAGATATCCTCCTGGGAGTGATCGCTAAGTCTCGATGCCCTCGTCTCACTGTGAGTGAACTGTTCAACGTTCTAGTTTACATCATGTGTGTTATACTCTATTATAAACCGGGTGGTTTGAGTCCTGGATTCTGATTGGTTGATAGCCGTGGTATATCAGAGGGTATGACATAACATGTATTTTTACTGCTCTAATTACGTTGGTAACCAGTTTATAATAACAATAAGGCACCTCAGGGGTTTATGATATACGTTGTTATACCATGGTATATTGGCCATATACCACACCCCCTTGGGCCTTATTGCTTAATCAGTCCACCGTCTAGTCTTTGAAATGCATTCAATAGTCCTTTTTCCCCCAGTTGCACCCACCCAGCAAGATTTGTTTAAATTGGCACAACGTCATGTTGCCATGGCATCTTATTGATGTTTTCTCTTGTCCTCTCTCCCCAGGAGATATGTGTGGGGATCCTGGGTAACATAGCCTGCTTCCCTGAGACTTGTCTGACCCTCAGCCAGAACAACGACCTAGGGTGGGTGGAGACACTAAAAACACTTTTCCCTTTTCAACACCAACACTAAAACCCTTTTCACACTATCATGACAACCTGAACAGTACTGTGCTGGCTTCGACATGTCCAGCACTGTTGCAACGCCTATGGAGGATGTAACAGTTTATCTAATGTAATTATGTTTATCTCCACAGGGTGGTGCTGTTGCTCCTTCTTGGAGACACTGATCCCCCGACACTGCTGGAGACAACCAGGTGAGAATACCCTAAAAGGGCTAGAAAAATTCCTTCATTGTCTGTTGTCGTGGCTCAAATAAGAGGAAGAAGCACAATGCTGTATATACCTTTTTTTTTTATAGAGATGTAACTCTACAAAATGAACTGGGCCCGGTTTCCCTAAAGCATCTTAATGCTAAGTTCATCGTTAGAACCGTCGTAGGAGCATCGTTAAATCTCCGAGTAGTTTCCCAAAACCATCGATACTAAAGTTGCACTTTTAAAATGTTTGTTATTTGCCAACTGCCTCAGACCACTCGTAGAACAGCTAATATTTTTTTGCCCTTCCGCCTCACTTTATACACAGAAGATCTCAGCTGAACACAGAATCAAGCTGTTTATCGGTCTCTCTGTGACCTCCGAGAATGTCTTTGCAATTGTTAAACATTTTACATTTGACATTTTAGTCATTTTAGCAGACACTCTTATCCAGAGCGACTTACAGTTTAGTGAGTGCATACATTTTTATACCCCCCGGGAAACGAACCCACAACCCTGGCGTTGCAAGCGCCACGCTCTACCAACTGAGCTACACGGGGCCAGTATAAACAAGCAAAGGATAAAAAATAAGCTTCAAATGAAAACCGAGATGACTGCATAAAAATGATATACTGTACATTAGGCCTTAGGTATTTTTGATGTTTTGTTATCCCCAGTAGCTGTTGCTCTTCCCGGGGTCCAACACAAAACATGAAACATGACATAATACAGAACATTAATAGACAAGAACAGCTCAAGGACAGAACTACGTCAATTAGGCTACGTATTGAAATCCATTACGTGTTCAGTCAATTGAGTTATATTTAGCAAATTGTAGGCTACTGTCCTTTTTGCCTCAATATATTTAATGATGTGTTACAACATGTGCAATTATGTACCAGATCTGTGATTTAGTGTATTACTGTAGGGTAGGCCTAAGCCTTGTCTCTTGGCACTTGCTTTTTAGAGTGTGTTTGTGTTTTTGTTGATTATTTCATTTATTGATTGGTGTGAATTTCTTTGTCCAGACTGCTGCTGACCTGTGTGTCCCAGAGCGATGTGTCTTCTCTGTGGCTGGAGAGAATACGGCAGCAGACCTCTGTGTGCTCCAGCCTCTGCTTTATCATGTGGAGTTCCACCAACAGTAAGTCCTTCATATGTTACAACAACTGGGAATCATTTGTCAAAACGTGACTTTGCACAAATGTGTGTGTGTGTGTGTGTGTATTGAGAATACTGGTTAGAATATGTTCAAAGATTGATCCAACCAACGTTAATCAACGTTGAGGAATATGCATCGTCAGTCACAGGCTTCATTAGGAAAATGTGTTGATGATGTTGTACCCACAATAACAATCAGACATACCCCAACCAAAATCTCTCTGGATGAACGGAGAAATCCGTACCATGCTGAGAGCCCGTTCTGCAGCATTCTATGGCGTTCCAATTCATCCCAAAGGTGTTCGATGGGGTTGAGGTCAGGGCTCTGCGCAGGCCATTCAAGTTATTTCACACCGATCGTATGTGTGGCACGTTTTCAGTGTTAATCAGATGTTTATTCAGGTAAACAAACAATTTCTGATGTGTAAGAAACATTAGATTATTTTTTTTGGGGGGTGACCAACTTTCAACAAAAAAAAATCATGGGGGAACCAGTCCCCCCCAACCCCCATCCACCCATAAACCTCTGAAGTCTATAGCTCGACATTAATTACTTCACCAATCAGAGCAGCTTGCTATAGAGCAAGCTATTTACAAACAATGGACAGAAGTGTAAGGCGGGTGGTGTGAGAGAGGGTGGAAGAGGCTTGGCTTGAAGCGCTGGGCATCTTGTCGTTATGACAATAATTATCTGAATTAGACCCACAGAATTATACCTAGGGAGAAGCGGCTTCTATGAAGGAACTTTGAATGTCTTTTGAAATTCAGACTTGGTTTAACGTGTGTGTGCAGAGCGGTACCAGAGATTAAATAAAGCACTAGTTAATAAATCCAAAGTGAAACGTGACAACTATAATATCCTTAACTAGCATTGAAAAGGTTAATCCATTCATCTCTAATTTAGAAATGTCTCCCTAATTTCTGAATCATGCTTGTAATGTCAGTAGGCAATTTTTATTTTTAGTCATTTAGCAGACGCTCTTATCCAGAGCGACTTACAGGAGCAATTAGGGTTAAGTGCCTTGCTCAAGGGCACATCAGCAGATTTTTCACCTAGTCGGCTCGGGGATTAGAACCAGCGACCTTTCGGTTACTGTCACAACGCTCTTAACCACTAAGTTACTTGCCGCTTAGTAGTTAGAAGCTACTAGAGTATGCTTCAGAGGGGAGGGGCAGGTAGCCTACATGCACACATGTTGGTAAAGATGCTCAGCTGGCAGACAGACACTGGAATACGTTTCTGTTGGTAAAGATGCTCAGCTGGCAGACAGACACTGGAATACGTTTCTGTTGGTAAAGATGCTCAGCTGGCAGACAGACACTGGAATACGTTTCTGTTGGTAAAGATGCTCAGCTGGCAGACAGACACTGGAATACGTTTCTGTTGGTAAAGATGCTCAGCTGGCAGACAGACACTGGAATACGTTTCTGTTGGTAAAGATGCTCAGCTGGCAGACAGACACTGGAATACGTTTCTGTTGGTAAAGATGCTCAGCTGGCAGACAGACACTGGAATACGTTTCTGTTGGTAAAGATGCTCAGCTGGCAGACAGACACTGGAATACGTTTCTGTTGGTAAAGATGCTCAGCTGGCAGACAGACACTGGAATACGTTTCTGAGTGACTGAGTGAGGGCGTTTTTTGTGGGACCAAAAAAAATAAATGCCTGGATCGTAAAACAACGTTATTAACCCGGTTCCCGTGTTTTTCAATTAACTGTTCCATTCTGGAATAATATAGATCACTTTAGTTCCTAGTTCTGATTCTGCTCCTCGGGGAAAAAAACGACGTTACTTTCGGGTTTTAAGTTCCCTGAACAGGTTCCGACCCCTGATATTTGTCCATTTTGTATGTTTTATTGGAAAGAGGGTAGACAGTCGTAGAGATGGATAGAGTGTGTCACCGACACCACCAACGGGTGCTGTAGGAGGTGGCACCGACCTCTAGGATACCCAGGCCTGATCATTCTTGTGTGGGTTTCTGTTAGATTGTTTCATAAGAACAAATATACATATTTGATGTAACTGTTGATGAGTGAAGCCCACTGTTTGCCTGTCATTTCCTCTTGTGTGTGTGTGTGTGTGTGTGTGTGTGTTTCTGTCTCTGTGTGCGAGTGTGTCTATGCATCTGTGCATGGGTGTGTGTGTGTGTGTGTGTGTGTGTCTGTGTGTTTCTGTCTGACTATACCCTCTCTCCGTAGTTGACCTGCTGGTGAAGGTGGGGGAGCTGGTTGACAAGCTGTTTGACCTGGATGAAGAGTTGATGAAGACCTGGGTCACAGCTGGATCTCAGCCCAGTGATGAAGAAGAGGGTGGGGAGAGACGTCTGGGCGTGGCCTCCTCGCTCCTCGAGGCTGCCAAGCAGCTAAGGTAAAGACAGTTGTTTCCGCTAATATTCTCTTAGAAAGTATTGGTAAGAACAACTCCGTAATAACCGCTTTGATGGAGGTATTAGTAAGAGCAAGCTTGTAACAGCATGACATCATGTTTTCAGGAGACCTGCCACTGGGTGGTGCCATTCTGATATGGCAAGCAACATGAGGGGCTATCCCCAATGTTTCCACAGGTCAGAGAGTTTGAGGGGCTATCCCCAATGTTTCCACAGGTCAGAGAGTTTGAGGGGCTATCCCCAATGTTTCCACAGGTCAGAGAGTTTGAGGGGCTATCCCCAATGTTTCCACAGGTCAGAGAGTTTGAGGGGCTATCCCCAATGTTTCCACAGGTCAGAGAGTTTATGAGGGGCTATCCACATGTTTCCACAGGTCAGAGAGTTTGTGAGGGGCTATCCCCAATGTTTCCACAGGTCAGAGAGTTTGTGAGGGGCTATCCACAATGTTTCCACAGGTCAGAGAGTTTATGAGGGGCTATCCACATGTTTCCACAGGTCAGAGGGTTTATGAGGGGCTATCCACATGTTTCCACAGGTCAGAGAGTCCAGAGGGTTTAAAGGTTTATCTGCATGCCCTCCAGCTCCTCACCACGATCCATCAGGGGATTGAGACGCTGGGTGAGACATGTTGTTCAAAATGTTACAAAATAGTTGCTTTATGTAAATGATCATAAATTACAGCAACTTCTCTCTTACATGACTTCTCCCTCTCGCATATCTAGTATTTTAGTACATTAATATATTTATATCTTGCTTGTTTTTGTGTTTTTATCCTGAGAGCTGAAGTTAGTAAGATTTCCAATGTATTCATTACTCATAGCAGGTCAAGTTGAGCTAGTAGACATCAAATATAACTCACTCCCTGGTCTCCCCTCCCCTTCTCCTCTCCAGCTGTTGCAGGTGGGACGGGCCAGGTACTATGGAGCTTCCTGTGTGAGGTGGTCTGTGAGGACCTGTGTCAGCCAGATGACCCTCCACTAGTACTACAGGAAGAGAAGATCTTACTGGTCCATGCGCTGGCTGTTCTGTCAGTCCTCTATTCATGTCAGGACCAGGAACAAGAGCACAGCAAAGCGGACACGTGTAAGACCTCTGGATTTTTATTATCCTGTGATGAACGAGAGGTGTTGCTAATGTGGTACTTTTTTAATAATGAGATGTGAGCATATTTCTTCTACTTTTACTAACTGATAACTTGAGCATTTTCTTACCAAAACCACTGGAAGTCAATGTACCTGAAAGTCAAACCAATGTAAGGCAAAATGAGTGCGTTTTTTGAATTTCATGTCTGAATCATCCCAAAGTATCTGAAAGGCCTGTGCCCTGTTCTCCAGTCTTGCCTCTCGTTGGGAGCATGTTGAGGGTACTGCAGTACCACAGAGAGTGCCAGGTCAGTTCTGGACACGGACAGAAGAAGAAGGAGGAAGAGGAGGAGGTGGAGGAAGAGGTGGAGGAGGTGGATGAGCAGCTCCGGGCTCTGATCCAGACAACGGTAGAGTTCCTCTCTGACATCATCACTGACCTCACCAAGGTAACGCTGCTGCTGGAACTGTCCAATCAAAAACAGCCACTGTTTCCTACAATGTTACTTCATCTCTAAACCAAAAATAGTCTTAAGTTAATACAATAAGATGTCTTATATGTTTATAACCT
The DNA here is from genome assembly GCF_020615455.1 of Coregonus clupeaformis. Taxonomy (NCBI): domain Eukaryota; kingdom Metazoa; phylum Chordata; class Actinopteri; order Salmoniformes; family Salmonidae; genus Coregonus; species Coregonus clupeaformis. The sequence goes on from NC_059217.1 coordinate 44,864,326, forward strand.
ATATCGTGGTGTGTGTGTGTGTGTGTGTTCCCTAGGATGCGGTGTCAGAGTTGGTGAGGAGAGGTTACCTGACAGAAAAGACATGTCTGCCAGCAGTAGGTTCTATGCTCCCCCAGTTCAGCCCTGCCGTAAGTTCTCCCTCTCGCTTTATAATGCGGAATATAATATCCATCATGACTGAAAAATAGAGGCCAGTGGATAGGATGTAATCAACATTATGCTAAATCAGGTCGATTTTAAGAGTTTGTTTCAAGTTTGTGTGTTGTCTTTGTCTGTGATGTCACTTGTTCTCTGGAAACTACAGTCAACATGGGTTTCCGCCACGCCCTAACACTTCAAATCAAATGTATTGGTCACATGGTTAGCAGATGTTATTGAGAGTGTAGCGGAATGCTTGTGCTTCTAGTTCCGACAGTGCAGCAATATCTAGCAAGTAATATCTAACAGTTCCACAACAAATACCTAATACACACAAATCTAAGTAAAGGAATGGAATAAGAATATATCAATATATGGATGAGCAATGTCATTATCAGAGCGGCATAATCTAAGATGCAAGATAGTATAGATAAGATAGTATAGAATACAGTATATACATATGAGATGGGTAATGCAAGATATGTAAACATTATTAAAGTGACCATTGATCTTCAAGTCTGTATGTAGGCAGCAGCCTCTCTGTGCTAGTGATGGCTGTTTAACAGTCTGATGGCCTTGAGATGGAAGCAGTTTTTCATTCTCTCGGTCCCAGCTTTGATGCACCTGTACTGACCTCGCCTTCTGGATGATAGCGGGGTGAACAGGCAGTGGCTCGGGTGGTTGATGGTCCTTGATGATATTTTTGGCCTTCCTGTGACATCGGGTGCTGTAGGTGTCCTGGAGGGCAGGCAGTGTGCCCCCCGGTAATGCGTTCGGCAGACCACACCCCCCTCTGGAGAGCCCTGCGGTTGCGGGCGGTGCAGTTGCCGTACCAGGCGGTGATACAGCCCGACAGGATGCTCTCAATTGTGCATCTGTAGAAGTTTGTGATTCCTCCTGGTCTGAGTACAGGGGTTCTCATAACTAACCCTCCACCCCCTGTATAGATTCATGTTGTCATAACTAACCCTCTGCCCTGTATAGATTCATGTTGTCATAACTAACCCTCTGCCCTGTATAGATTCATGTTGTCATAACTAACCCTCTATCCTCTGTATAGGTACAACACCTGGTCTTCATGTTGTCAGAGGCTGATCCCAAGCTGGCAGACACAGTGAGAAAGGAGTTTCCTGTCTCCCACAGCCCCAAGCTGATCCACTAGGCATCATCTTCCTCCTCCAGACGGAAGGTATCCACATTGCGTCCACAGTGGATACTGTTATGGGTCTGAGGATTGACTGATAGACTTTGATGTCATGCTACAGTTATATCCATGGAATAATACCACTTCACATGCAGAAAGGTTGTATAATATTACCAATACACTTGGACGGTACTGAGAATATCATGAAATGGTGTCAACTGTTAATGTTTGTTTTTATGTCATGGTCTACAAAAATGGAATATCTTACTCTGAGAAAAAAAAAAAGCTGAATTATTTGTTTGTTTAACTTGTTTAAAATAAAAAGTATTTTCTCCAGTGTGGCTAAAAATGATAATTACATTGTATATTCCAATGTGGTCCTACTGTATTCAGTCTAGGGTTGCAATATTCTGCTAACTTTCCTCAAATTCCAAGGTTTTCCAGAAATCCTGGTTGGAGGCTCCGGATTTCCTGCTTAATCCCTCCTGATTCCAGGAATCATCCAACTGGGTTTTTCTGGGAAAACATGGGAATTCTGGGAAAGTTACCAACATTTTCAAACCCTAATTCAGTCATGTTTCTGCAAGTCTGTAGACAAGGAGAGCTTTTCCAGCTCATAACAGAGAATTGAATGGACCCAGTCAACTTGTTGCTGTTTTAATAAAGATATTAAATATCTAATTTTGTGTAATTGAAAAATAGATTTAGCAGGCAGTAGGCATTTAGAATTAAATGTGGAGTGGAGCTTCATAGTCCCTTGTTGACATCACGTGTCCCGCGTACCTTCGAAATTATTCGGCAATCATAATTTTATTTTAAATGAATTTGATAAATGATTTGATAAAATGAATAAAGAAAATTAGACAAAATACAAATCCTGTCGAACGGATGAAAACGTTGTCGATCTTTTAAACATTTCTCCTGTATCTTCCGTTTCCATTAAACATGTCGCAATTCTTTTTTTTTTGTGACATTTATTTTGTCGAATAAACCCTGGGTCAATGGAAAGCTGCCTAGAGATCAATACATTAGTGTGTGTATATATATATATATATATATATATATATATATACAGTGGGGAGAACAAGTATTTGATACACTGCCGATTTTGCAGGTTTTCCTACTTACAAAGCATGTAGAGGTCTGTAATTTTTATCATAATTACACTTCAACTGTGAGAGACGGAATCTAAAACAAAAATCCAGAAAATCACATTTTATGATTTTTAAATAATTAATTAGCATTTTATTGCATGACATAAGTATTTGATCACCTACCAACCAGTAAGAATTCCGGCTCTCACAGACCTGTTAGTTTTTCTTTAAGAAGCCCTCCTGTTCTCCACTCATTACCTGTATTAACTGCACCTGTTTGAACTCGTTACCTGTATAAAAGACACCTGTCCACACACTCAATCAAACAGACTCCAACCTCTCCACAATGGCCAAGAGCAGAGAGCTGTGTAAGGACATCAGGGATAAAATTGTAGACCTGCACAAGGCTGGGATGGGCTACAGGACAATAGGCAAGCAGCTTGGTGAGAAGGCAACAACTGTTGGCGCAATTATTAGAAAATTGAAGAAGTTCAAGATGACGGTCAATCACCCTCGGTCTGGAGCTCCATGCAAGATCTCACCTCGTGGGGCATCAATGATCATGAGGAAGGTGAGGGATCAGCCCAGAACTACATGGCAGGACCTGGTCAATGACCTGAAGAGAGCTGGAACCACAGTCTCAAAGAAAACCATTAGTAACACACTACGCCGTCATGGATTAAAATCCTGCAGCACACGCAAGGTCCCCCCTGCTCAAGCCAGCGCATGTCCAGGCCCGTCTGAAGTTTGCCAATGACCATCTGGATGATCCAGAGGAGGAATGGGAGAAGGTCATGTGGTCTGTTGAGACAAAAATAGAGCTTTTTGGTCTAAACTCCACTCGCCGTGTTTGGAAGAAGAAGAAGGATGAGTACAACCCCAAGAACACCATCCCATCCGTGAAGCATGGAGGTGGAAACATCATTCTTTGGGGATGCTTTTCTGCAAAGGGGACAGGACGACTGCACCGTATTGAGGGGAGGATGGATGGGGCCATGTATTGCGAGATCTTGGCCAACAACCTCCTTCCCTCAGTAAGAGCATTGAAGATAGGTCGTGGCTGGGTCTTCCAGCATGACAACGACCCAAAACACACAGCCAGGGCAACTAAGGAGTGGCTCCGTAGAGAGCATCGCAAAGTCCTGGAGTGGCCTAGCCAGTCTCCAGACCTGAACCCAATAGAAAATCTTTGGAGGGAGCTGAAAGTCCGTATTTCCCAGCGACAGCCCCGAAACCTGAAGGATCTGGAGAAGGTCTGTATGGAGGAGTGGGCCAAAATCCCTGCTGCAGTGTGTGCAAACCTGGTCAAGACCTACAGGAAACGTATGATCTCTGTAATTGCAAACAAAGGTTTCTTTACCAAATATTAAGTTCTGCTTTTCTGATGTATCAAATACTTATGTCATGCAATAAAATGCAAATTAATTACTTAAAAATCACACAATGTGATTTTCTGGATTTTGTTTTAGATTCCACTCTCACAGTTGAAGTGTACCTATGATAAAAATGACAGACCTCTACATGCTTTGTAAGTAGGAAAACCTGCAAAATCGGCAGTGTGTCAAATACTTGTTCTCCCCACTGTATATATATATATAGGTGCAATAGTATACAGTAGGTGATTCACCTAATGATGGGAAGGGACCAGACTGTATCTCTCTATAGTGAAGAGACAGAAGGGACCAGACTGTATCTCTCTATAGTGAAGAGACAGAAGGGACCAGACTGTATCTCTCTATAGTGAAGAGACAGAAGGGACCAGACTGTATCTCTCTATAGTGAAGAGACAGAAGGGACCAGACTGTATCTCTCTATAGTGAAGAGACAGAAGGGACCAGACTGTATCTCTCTATAGTGAAGAGACAGAAGGGACCAGACTGTATCTCTCTATAGTGAAGAGACAGAAGGGACCAGACTGTATCTCTCTATAGTGAAGAGACAGAAGGGACCAGACTGTATCTCTCTATAGTGAAGAGACAGAAGGGACCAGACTGTATCTCTCTATAGTGAAGAGACAGAAGGGACCAGACTGTATCTCTCTATAGTGAAGAGACAGAAGGGACCAGACTGTATCTCTACAGTGAAGAGACAGAAGGGACCAGACTGTATCTCTCTATAGTGAAGAGACAGAAGGGACCAGACTGTATCTCTCTATAGTGAAGAGACAGAAGGGACCAGACTGTATCTCTATAGTGAAGAGACAGAAGGGACCAGACTGTATCTCTCTCTATAGTGAAGAGACAGAAGGGACCAGACTGTATCTCTCTATAGTGAAGAGACAGAAGGGACCAGACTGTATCTCTATAGTGAAGAGACAGAAGGGACCAGACTGTATCTCTCTCTATAGTGAAGAGACAGAAGGGACCAGACTGTATCTCTCTATAGTGAAGAGACAGAAGGGACCAGACTGTATCTCTCTATAGTGAAGAGACAGAAGGGACCAGACTGTATATCTATAGTGAAGAGACAGAAGGGACCAGACTGTATCTCTCTACAGTGAAGAGACAGAAGGGACCAGACTGTATCTCTCTATAGTGAAGAGACAGAAGGGACCAGACTGTATCTCTCTATAGTGAAGAGACAGAAGGGACCAGACTGTATCTCTCTATAGTGAAGAGACAGAAGGGACCAGACTGTATCTCTCTATAGTGAAGAGACAGAAGGGACCAGACTGTATCTCTACAGTGAAGAGACAGAAGGGACCAGACTGTATCTCTCTACAGTGAAGAGACAGAAGGGACCAGACTGTATCTCTCTATAGTGAAGAGACAGAAGGGACCAGACTGTATCTCTCTATAGTGAAGAGACAGAAGGGACCAGACTGTATCTCTCTATAGTGAAGAGACAGAAGGGACCAGACTGTATCTCCTATAGTGAAGAGACAGAAGGGACCAGACTGTATCTCTCTCTATAGTGAAGAGACAGAAGGGACCAGACTGTATCTCTCTATAGTGAAGAGACAGAAGGGACCAGACTGTATCTCTCTATAGTGAAGAGACAGAAGGGACCAGACTGTATCTCTATAGTGAAGAGACAGAAGGGACCAGACTGTATCTCTCTCTATAGTGAAGAGACAGAAGGGACCAGACTCTATCTCTCTATAGTGAAGAGACAGAAGGGACCAGACTGTATCTCTCTATAGTGAAGAGACAGAAGGGACCAGACTGTATCATCTATAGTGAAGAGACAGAAGGGACCAGACTGTATCTCTACAGTGAAGAGACAGAAGGGACCAGACTGTATCTCTCTATAGTGAAGAGACAGAAGGGACCAGACTGTATCTCTCTCTATAGTGAAGAGACGTAGATTTCAGGCTATTATTAGTTTACATTATATTTGCGTCTTTCCATTCATGCTTTAGGAAACATGAATGTCTCGACGAATCACAGAATTACTGTCAATCTGTTTCTGCTCCCAGCGCAGTGGTGATGAGTTCATCTCTTTTTTTAAAGAGTGAAAAACACCCTTAATGTGATATTTGTGCGTTCATATTTCTGTTTTAGGAAACAGTAATCATCACAATATCGCTGCCAATTAATATTTGTTTGCCCTAGGTACAATGAGGATGAGTGATCACCAAAAATGGTCTCTGTGTCTGTATTGAGTCATCCTTTCTTAACATATGAGCGTTGGAGGCCAGTGATGACAACAACGTCTAGTGTTTACTCCACTAGAGGACACAGAGGATGACAGTCAGTCCATAACGACAGAACCGCATCAGGATGCATCCCAAATGCCACCCTATTCCCTATATAGTGCACTACTTTTGACCATGGCCCCATAGGGTTCTGGCCAAAAGTAGTGAACTTTTTATAGGGAATAGGGTGCCATTTGGGATGCAAGCCCCAGATGAAAGATCCCTTAGTCCTCTCCTAACAATGAACTCATTTGGTTCCCAGATGCAGGACCGGGCCCTCGCCCACCCCATTGACAGGGTACCAGAGGGACAATCTGCCTATTTACAGCGCACTGACGAAAGCAGGCGTGGAGGCAGAGTGAATATAGCAGCTTTTTAATTAAAGCTTTAAAGGGATTGATATGCAGAATACTCTTTCTAATGGAAATAGGCCTACAGAGTGCAGGAGTGGGAGGGAGAGATGGATAGAGAGGGGGGAAGAGAGAGGGAGTCAGTGGGGAGGGAGATGATATGATGCCCCTATGGTCAACCCAAACATTTCGCCCCGATGCCTCCATAAGGGTGAACTCGGGGGGGGCACCATGCACCCATTTTATATTAGAAGGGGGCGCGAAGTATGTGAGGATGGGGCTGGCCAGCCTCCTGAAGTTGGAGAACTGTTCCTGTAATCTAGAGGCATAATCATTATGCTTAATTCTATGGAAGAAAAACTATTCTGCGTAGGTTATCTAAGCATACCTTTTTTAGTACTTCATTCTACAGTTAGAGGACTCCTGATATCTCCAGGAGTGATAAGTATCATTTTTGTCTATCTGTCATCTAGTGCTGTCTTGTTGCTAGCTAGCGCCATCTACTTTAAGTGCTGTCTGTCTTCCCAGTAGCATACTTGGTGTGTGAACTGCTGACTGCTCATAACCTGCAGCTGATTGTTGAAGAAGGCACAGTGATGCCGAAACATTGGTGTTTTACCAAATAAATGACTGGGAGTTATATAGATATATATATGGAGTGTGCAACTATATTTATTTTTATAGCTTCCAGTTTATTCCCCCTTAGTCAGCACCTCTACACTAAATCATATCCTCTGGGTGTGTCCTTAGTCAGCACCTCTACACTAAATCATATCCTCTGGGTGTGTCCTTAGTCAGCACCTCTACACTAAATCATATCCTCTGGGTGTGTCCTTAGTCAGCACCTCTACACTAAATCATATCCTCTGGGTGTGTCCTTAGTCAGCACCTCTACACTAAATCATATCCTCTGGGTGTGTCCTTAGTCAGCACCTCTACACTAAATCATATCCTCTGGGTGTGTCCTTAGTCAGCACCTCTACACTAAATCATATCCTCTGGGTGTGTCCTTAGTCAGCACCTCTACACTAAATCATATCCTCTGGGTGTGTCCTTAGTCAGCACCTCTACACTAAATCATATCCTCTGGGTGTGTCCTTAGTCAGCACCTCTACACTAAATCATATCCTCTGGGTGTGTCCTTAGTCAGCACCTCTACACTAAATCATATCCTCTGGGTGTGTCCTTAGTCAGCACCTCTACTCTTTTTACTAGACATCACATTATTAGACATATCCTGTTATTAGACATATCCTGTTATTAGACATATCCTGTTATTAGACATATCCTGTTATTAGACATCACATTATTAGACACATCCTGTTATTAGACGTATCACGTTGAGTACCAGTGCTAGTCTTGTTTCTTTCTTTAATAGACAGTTGTGATCTTTCGATGTACTGCTAAGACTGCAAATGAAGGGCACTCATGCTTGGCCTTTTCGACCAATGCTTATAGCCAAAACGTTGCAATGTATTCTTTCCTTGGGATTCGCCAGAGGATGTATTATGTCACATTCAGTTCAGGGTGATTCTCAGATGGTTCCTGCCTAACTGTCAACTCCATCCCCAGCCTGCCAGTCTAACTGCACCCTGAAACGACACTCGCGCAGGCCTGCCATGTCTAGCTGAACCCTGATACGACACTCGCGCAGGCCTGCCATGTCTAGCTGAACCCTGATACGACACTCGCGCAGGCCTGCCATGTCTAGCTGAACTCCTGATACGACACTCGCGCAGGCCTGCCATATCTAACTGAACCCTGATACGACACTCGCGCAGGCCTGCCATGTCTAACTGAACCCTGATACGACACTCGCGCAGGCCTGCCATGTCTAGCTGAACTCCTGATACGACACTCGCGCAGGCCTGCCATGTCTAGCTGAACTCCTGATATGACACTCGCGCAGGCCTGCCATATCTAACTGAACCCTGATACGACACTCGCGCAGGCCTGCCATGTCTAACTGAACCCTGATACGACACTCGCGCCAGGCCTGCCATGTCTAGCTGAACTCCTGATACGACACTCGCGCAGGCCTGCCATGTCTAACTGAACCCTGATACGACACTCGCGCAGGCCTGCCATGTCTAGCTGAACTCCTGATACGACACTCGCGCAGGCCTGCCATATATAACTGAACCCTGATACGACACTCGCGCAGGCCTGCCATGTCTAACTGAACCCTGATACGACTTGACTCCTATCTCACAGTGCAGTGGAGCTTGAATGGCAGTGTGGTAGGAAGTAGCCTAATACTAGTCCGAATGACTTATTTTCTCTGTGTGTGTGTGTGTGTGTGTGTGTGATGCGTGCGTGTGTGTGTGTGTGTGTGTGTGTGTGTGATGCGTGCGTGCGTATTTCTACGTCAAATACTATCCAAAGATGATGGTTGTTAGGGGTAAATGATGATGACGCTAGCTGTCAATCATCTGTCAGTTGACTTCCGCCCACGATGCCTGCCTAATGTTAATTTTAGTGAGCATCCCAAATGCTACCCTATTGCCTTCATAGTGCACTACTTTTAACCAGAACGTTATAAAAGTAGTGCACTATATAGGGAATAGGGTAGCATTTGGGAGACGGCCTTAGTTGACCTTACGTTTTGCCTTGCAATTAAATACTGTTGATCTTTTCTATTTATGTCTGTTCCACCCGTTCCTGTAAACATCACGTTTAACCCATAACGGGCTACTCAAACAGACAGGCAGACACAATATGTCTTGGACAGCCCGCTGGGAAGTCATGTCTGGTGAATAGATTGGTGTAAAAGCAAGGATGAATGTGAAGGACAGGTTAATAAAGGATAACTGGCGGCAGGTAGCTTTAGTGGTTAAGAGCGTTGTGCCGGTAACCGAAAGGTCGCTGGTTCTAATCCCCGAGCCGACTAGGTGAAAAATCTGCTGATGAGCAAGGCACTTAACCCTAATTGCTCCTGTAAGTTGCTCTGGATAAGAGCGTCTGCTAAATGACTAAAAAAATGTAAAATAACTAATGCATTGTGTGCAGTTTTGGTTGGGATGCCCAATTTGGTTTGGGACCATTGTTTTCAACTTCCTGTTCTGTTTCCTGTTTCTAAACGGTCTGCTGGGTCCGAAGCGTGTGCAGGGTGTCACGTAGTTAAGGTTCCCTCTGCTTTGATTCCTGCTCCTCTGGGTTTCAAATAGCACCCTATTCCCTATGTAGTGTCCACAGGGCTCTGATCAAAACTAGTGCACTGTATAGGGAATAGGGTGCCATTTGGGACTCAGGCCCAGTCTATTGAGTGGACCCACCTGGCCCTACAGACAGCCCTAGCAGCGCCCAATAAAGGAACCCCTGGCTGTGTTGTAGCTGACTGTAATCAGAGCCCCTTCAAGTCATTTCCTGAGTTGCCTGCCGCTCTATCTCCTGTCAACATGATCACAATGAAGCGTTCCCCTTGTTGCAGCCTGACGGTCTCTGAGAGATACTAACGCTTCCTGCTCCACGCAAATGCATTGCTTCATTGTAGATAACCAACTAGGGAGAAAGGAAGGATGTTGCAGTGTAGGCTACTTCCTCATGTTAATTCATTTCTGCCTTAATTGATGCCAATCAAAAGTGACAAGTAATTTGTTAGGTTGAGCGGCCGGTCATGTTATGAAACCTGAATGAACTGTAGCTAATTGGGAGGGAATCATCTCTTGCAATGATGAGAGCCCATCAATGTATTTTTTTCTCCAAATCCATAACTTAACCATTGTAAGAGTTGATATTGGAGTTGATGATCATTGATTGGTAATGCCTGATCTGTAAGAGTTGATATTGGAGTTGATGATCATTGATTGGTAATGCCTGATCTGTAAGAGTTGATATTGGAGTTGATAATTGATTAGTAATGCCTGATCTGTGTCTATAAATTCCTGACTATCACGTGAACTGAAGGTGATGGTGGTTGCCTGCCCCAGAATAAAGTAACGTGCTCTTGAGCTCTGTATGAAGTCTCATGTCCAAGTCTTATCTTTCATACATAGCGTAGTAGGGATGCTGAGGGCACCCCTGAAAAATTGGCTGAAAAAAAATAATATAATATATTTGAAAAAAGTATTTTTTAACTAAAGTAGTGCACTGGGCCTTTAATAGTCCTGTATTAGCAGACCGATATAGCCGCACCCACAACCCCAAACTACTTCCTGCTTTCATATAGCTGGTGTTCCACTCTCCGAACCCTCTAAACCAGGGTTCTTCAATTCCGGTCCTGGAAGGCTGAAACACCTCTGTTTTTCATCCTCTCCTCAGGGGCTAATTCAGACCTGGGACACCAGGTGAGTGCAATTAACTACCAGGTAGAAATAAAAAACAGAAGTGTTTCGGCCCTCCAGGACCGGAATTGAAGAACCCTGCTCTAAACTAATCCATTGGGTTTCCCGAGTGGCGCAGCGGTCTAAGGCACTGCATCTCAGTGCTTGAGGCGTCACTACAGACCCCCTGGTACGATTCCAGGCTGTAACAGGCCGTGATTGGGAGTCCCATAAGGCGTCCGGGTTTGGCCGGTGTAGGCCGTCATTGTAAATAAGAAATTGTTCTTAACTGACTTGCCTAGTTAAATAAAGGTAAAATAAAAATACATTAAAAAAAATGTGTCAATGAGTCATCTGTCAGGTTGAGGTCATACTGTGGACCTGATACTTGAAGGGGAAAAATGAAATAATATTCTATTGACATACAATGATGGGAGGCTGTCAATGTTTGTTATTTAACCCGGAAAATAACACATTATATTTTTCTACTACCTAAAATCATTTTTGTTGTTGCGCTTTCTCATTGTATTGAAATGAATCAAGGGGGAGGCGCATGCTCGTACCGATATGACACGTGGGGTGTGAGTAGTTTGTTTTGTAAAAAATTAATATATAAAACTGTGGTTATTATGTAGAAACCAGACAGCAAAGTTGGCCACCAGGTTTGCACACATCTCAGGAGGGATTTTGTTCCACTCTTCTTTGCAGATCTTCTCCAAGTCATTAAGGTTTCGAGGCTGACGTTTGGCAACTCGAACCTTCAGCTCCCTCCACAGATTTTCTATGGGATTAAGGTCTGGAGACTGGCTAGGCCACTCCAGGACCTTAATGTGCTTCTTCTTGAGCCACTCCTTTGTTGCCTTGGCCGTGTGTTTTGGGTCATTGTCATGCTGGAATACGCATCCACGATCCATTTTCAATGCCCTGGCTGAGGGAAGGAGGTCCCCTTAGCAGAAAAACACCCCCAAAGCATAATGTTTCCACCTCCATGTTTGACGGTGGGGATGGTGTTCTTGGGGTCATAGGCAGCATTCCTCCTCCTTCAAACACGGCGAGTTGAGTTGATGCCAAAGAGCTCCATTTTGGTCTCATCTGACCACAACACTTTCACCCAGTTCTCCTCTGAATCATTCAGATGTTCATTGGCAAACTTCAGACGGCCCTGTATATGTGCTTTCTTGAGCAGGGGGACCTTGCGGGTGCTGCAGGATTTCAGTCCTTCACGGCGTAGTGTGTTACCAATTGTTTTCTTGGTGACTATGGTCCCAGCTGCCTTGAGATCATTGACAAGATCCTCCCGTGTAGTTCTGGGCTGATTCCTCACCGTTCTCATGATCATTGCAACGAGGTGAGATCTTGCATGGAGCCCCAGGCTGAGGGAGATTGACAGTTATTTTGTGTTTCTTCCATTTGCGAATAATCGCACCAACTGTTGTCACCTTCTCACCAAGCTACTTGGCGATGGTCTTGTAGCACATTCCAGCCTTGTGTAGGTATACAATCATGTCCCTGACATCCTTGGAGAGCTCTTTGGTCTTGGCGATGGTGGAGAGTTTGGAATCTGATTGATTGATTGCTTCTGTGGACAGGTGCCTTTAAGGGTGTGCTCCTAATCTCAGCTCGTTACCTGTATAAAAGACACCTGGGAGCCAGAAATCTTTCTGATTGAGAGGGGGTCAAATATTTATTTCCCTCTTTTAAATTCAAATCAATTTACAACATTTTTGACATGTGTTTTTCTGGATTTTTGTTGTTGTTATTCTGTCTCTCACTGTTCAAATAAACCTACCATTAAAGTTATAGACTGATCATTTCTTTGTCAGTGGGCAAACGTACAAAATCAGCAGGGGATCAAATACTTTTTTTTCCCTCACTGTAGTAATCTTCAAGCTATGGAACTATCAGACCAAAGTCAACATTCTGAAGGCACAAGGTGGAAAGGAGATCAAAATCCAAGGCCAGACAATTCAATTCATCCAAGGATCTGTCTACTAAACTGAGAAAGAAAACGTAAGGAATACCTGCCAATCAGACACTGGAGGAAAATGGGATCAAATCTCAACGCTTCCCGGCAGTGCTGTGGGTATGAAGCCTTAATCAAGCTGCTAGAAACCTTTTCAGTCGAAACGCCTACAAACATTATGTGTAATGGAGACCTCCGTGGACAAAGGGGAGTCCCCTGCACTGAGACGGAGTGGGGAAAAGCCATGAACGCACTGTAGGCTCCATACAGTGATACCTAAGACCAGTTTATCGTAAGTTGTGACAATTGTATTGTATTTCCCCCTCCCCCCAATACAATCTATACTCTACTTTCCCCAAGTAATTGTTCTTCTCTATGAAGTAATGATAGAAGTAGCCGATGCCAATACAAAGGGGAAAATATAGCATGTACAGTTGAAGTCGGAAGTTTACATACACTTAGGCTGGAGTCATTAAAACTCGTTTTTCAACCACTCCACAAAGTTTTGGCAAGTCGGTTAGGACATCTACTTTGTGCATGACACAAGTAATTTTCCCAACAATTGTTTACAGACAGATTATTTCACTTATAATTCACTGTATCACAATTCCAGTGGGTCAGAAGTTTACATACACTAAGTTGACTGTGCCTTTAAACAGCTTGGAAAATTCCAGAAAATGATGTCATGGCTTTAGAAGCTTCTGATAGGCTAATTGACATCAGTCAATTGGAGGAAAATCAAAAGAAATCAGCCAAGACCTCAGATAAAAATATTGTAGAACTCCACAAGTCTGGTTCATCCATGGGATCAATTTCTAAACGCCTGAAGGTACCACATTCATCTGTACAAACAATAGTACACAAGTATAAACACCATGGCAGGACCACGCAGCCGTCATACCACTCAGGAAGGAGACGCATTCTGTCTCCTAGGGATGAACGTACTTTGGTGCGAAAAGTGCAAATCAATCCCAGAACAACAGCAAAGGAGATTGTGAAGATGCTGGAAGAAACATTTACAAAAGTATCTATATCCACAGTAAAACGAGTCCTATATCGACATAACCTGAAAGGCCGCTCAGCAAGGAAGAAGCCACTGCTCCAAAGCCAGACTACGGTTTGCAACTGCACATGGGGACAAAGATCTTACTTTTTGGAGAAAAAAAATCTTACTTTTTGTCCTCTGGTCTGATGAAAAATAGAACTGTTTGGCCATAATGACCATCGTTATGTTTGGAGGAAAAAGGGGGTAGCTTGCAAGCCGAAGAACACCATCCCAACCGTGAAGCACGGGGTTGGCAGCATCATGCTTTGGGGGTGCTTTGCTGCAGGAGGGACTGGTGCACTTCACAAAATAGATGGCATCATGAGGAAGGAAAATTATGTGGATATATTGAAGCAACATCTCAAGACATCAGTCTTAAACAATTTAAAGGCAATGCTACCAAATACTAACTGAGTGTATGTAAACTTCTGACCCACTGGGAATGTGATGAAATAAATCATTCTCTCTACTATTATTTTTGACATTTCACATTCTTAAAATAAAGTGGTGATCCTAACTGACCTAAAACAGGGAATTTATACTAGGATTAAATGTCAGGAATTGTGAAAAACTGAGTTTAAATGTATTTGGCTAAGGTGTATGTAAACTTCCGACTTCAACTGTATGTCAATAACTGTTCTGGATGGGTGGGTATGAATGGATGTCTGAGGGAGGTGTGAGGGAGGTGTGAGGGAGGTGTGAGGGAGGTGTGAGGGAGGTGTGAGGGAGGTGTGAGGGAGGTGTGAGGGAGGTGTGAGGGAGGTGTGAGGGAGGTGTGAGGGAGGTGTGAGGGAGGTGTGAGGGAGGTGTGAGGGAGGTGTGAGGGAGGTCTGAGGGAGGTGTGAGGGAGGTGTGAGGGAGGTGTGAGGGAGGTGTGAGGGAGGTGTGAGGGAGGTGTGAGGGAGGTGTGAGGGAGGTGTGAGGGAGGTGTGAGGGAGGGTGAATATGAATATGTGTAGAAGGGCGGGACAGAATGGGTGTGTGGATGAATTTGGATATATGTGATGAATGAGAATGGATGAGTAAGTCGATGAATGGACGGGTGTAAATGTGTCTTGAGAGGAAGGGAGGGTGGGAAACGATGGGACGAGCTTGGCTTGGGAAAGGAAGGATTTATTACAATGTAATTGTATACATTTTTGTGACTTGCAAACCTGCTGTAAAATAAGAGTTCTGGTCAAATTAGGAGAAGAGGACAAGTCATTTATTATTCCTTGTTTGTCATTAGCAAAAACTCAGCAAAAAAAGAAACGTCCCTTTTTCAGGACCCTGTCTTTCAAAGATAATTCGTAAAAATCCAAATAACTTCACTGTTTGCCATTCTTGTCAATGAACCATAAACAATTAATGAACATGCACCTGTAGAATGGTCGTTAAGACACTAACAGCTTACAATGGTAGGCAATTAAGGTCGCAGTTATGAAAACTTAGGATGGTAAAGAGGCCTTTCTACTGACTCTGAAAAACATCAAAAGAAAGATGCCCAGGGTCCCTGCTCATCTGCGGGAACGTGCTTTAGGCATGTTGCAAGGAGACATGAGGACTGTAGATGTGGCCAGGGCAATATATTGCAATGTCCGTACTGTGAGACGCCTAAGACAGCACTACAGGGAGACAGGACGGACAGCTGATCGTCCTCACAGTGGCAGACAACACCTGCACAGGATCGGTACATCCGAACATCACACCTGCGGAACAGGTACAGGATAGCAACAACAACTGCCCGAGTTACACCAGGAACGCACAATCCCGCCATCAGTGCTCAGACTGTCCGCAATAGGCTGAGAGAGGTTGGACTGAGGGCTTGTAGGCCTGTTGTAAGGCAGGTCCTCACCAGCAACAACGTCGCCTATGGGCAGACAAGACTGGCAAAAAGTGCTCTTCATTGACAAGTCGTGGTTTTGGCTCACCAGGGGTGATGGTCGGATTCGCGTTTATCGTCGAAGGAATGAGCGTTACACTGAGGCCTGTACTCTGGAGCGGGATCGATTTGGAGGTGGACATCCTCCTCCCTCATGTGATACCCTTCATGCTGGCTCATCTTGACATGACCCTCCAGCATGACAATGCCACCAGCACCTGCTCGTTCTGTGCGTGATTTCCGCAAAACAGGAATGTCAGTGTTCTGCAATGGCCAGCGAAGAGCCCGGATCTCAATCCCATTGAGCACGTCTGGGACATGTTGGATCAGAGGGTGAGGGCTAGGGCCATTCCCCCCCAGAAATGTCAGGGAACTTGCAGGTGCCTTGGTGGAAGAGTAACATCTCACAGCAAGAACTGGCAAATATGGTGCAGTCCATGAGGAGGAGATGCACTGCAGTACTTAATGCAGCTGGTGGCCACACCAGATAGTTACTGTTACTTTTGATTTTGACCCCCTCTCCCCTTTGTTCAGGGACACATTATTAAATTTCTGTTAGTCACATGTCTGTGGAACTTGTTCAGTTTATGTCTCAGTTGTTGAATCTTGTTATGTTCATATAAATATTTACACATGTTAAGTTTGCTGAAAATAAACGCAGTTGACAGTGAGAGGACTTTCTTTTTTTGCTGAGTTCATATAGATGGTGGTTATTGTTGAGAGTGGAGATGGGGTCTATCCAAGGGATGCGGACGGACGGACGGACGGGGGGGCATCAGACACTTCTCTGAAGTATGTGTGGGGCCTCCACATCTCACTTCGGTCTTTCGGTGGACCCACTCTCCCCAAGTAGAGCCCCACCAGCCACTGTACTTTAATTTAATTGACAAGGTTTTACAAACTGACCACAGCACTTAAGTGGCAGTCTTTCTCCAATGTATTTACAATGACATCATCCACAAACTTTTGGTACTTTAGTTGGAGCTTAAAAGCCCTAAAAAGGCTAAATGTATTTTTTTGTGTGAAAATGTTCAGCCCACACGCCCACACACTCTATATACAGTGCCTTCAGAAAGTATTCAGACCCTTTGACTTTTTCCACATTTTGTTACGTTACAGCCTTATTCTAAAACGGATTAAATAAAATAAAAATCCTCCACAATACCCCATAATGACAAAGCGAAAACAGATTTTTATACATTTTTGCAAATTTATAAAAAATACAAAACAGAAATACCTTATTTACATAAGTATTCAGACCCTTTGCTATGAGACTCGAAATTGAGCTTAGGTGCATCATGTTTCCATTGATCATCCTTAAGATGTTTCTACAACTTGATTGGAATCCACCTGTGGTAAATTCAATTGATTGGACATTATTTGTAAAGGCACACACCTGTCTATAAAAGGTGCCACAGTTGACAGTGCATGTCAGAGCAAAAACCAAGCCGTGAGGTCAAAGGAATTGTCCGTAGAGCTCCAAGACAGGATTGTTTCAAGGCACCGATCTGGGGAAGGGTACCAAAACATTTCTGCAGCATTGAAGGTCCCCAAGAACACAGTGGCCTCCATCATTCTTAAATGGAAGAAGTTTGAAACCACCAAGACTCTTCCTGGAGCTGTCCGCCCGACCAAACTGAGCAATCAGGGGAGAAGGGCCTTGGTCAGGGAGGTGACCAAGAACCCGATGGTCACACTGACAGAGCTCTAGAGTTCCCCTGTGGAGATGGGAGAACCTTCCAGAAAGACAACCATCTCTGCAGCACTCCACCAATTAGGCCTTTATGGTAAAGTAGCCAGACTGAAGCCACTCCTCAGTAAAAGGCACATGACAGTCCGCACCTAAAGACTCTCAGACCATGAGAAACAAGATTCTCTGGTCTGATGAAACCAAGATTGAACTCTTTGGCCTGAATGCCAAGCGTTACGTCTGGAGGAAACCTGGCACCATCCCTACGGTGAAGCATGGTGGTGGCAGCATCATGCTGTGGGGATGTTTTTCAGAGGCAGGGACTGGGAGACTAGTCAGGATCGAGACAAAGATGAACGAAGCAAAGTACAGAGAGATCCTTGAGGAACACCTGCTCCTGAGTGCTCATGACCTCAGACTGGGGCGAAGGTTCACCTTCCAACAGGACAACGACCAAAGCACACAGCCAAGACTACGCAGGAGTGGCTTCGGGACAAGTCTCAATGTCCTTGAGTGGCCCAGCCAGAGCCCGGACTTGAACCCGATCAATCTTTGGAGAGACCTGAAAATAGCTGTGCGGCGACGCTCCCCATCCAACCTGACAGAGCTTGAGGGGATCTGCAGAGAAGAATGGGAGAAACTCCCCAAATACAGGTGTGCCAAGCTTGTAGTGTCATACCGAAGAAGACTCGAGGCTGTAATCGCTGCCAAAGGTGCTTCAACAAAGTACTGAGTAAAGGATCTGAATACTTACGTAAATATGATATTTTAGTTTTCTATTTTTTATAAATTAGCAAAAATTTCTAAAAACCCGTTTTTGCTTTGTCGTTATGGGGAATTGTGTGTAGATTGACGAGGGGGAAAAAACAATTTAATCAATTTTAGAATAAGGCTGTAGACGGCTGTCACGGTTTCGGCCGAGGCTGCTCCTCCTCCTGGTTCGGGCAGGCTTCGGCGGTCGTCGTCTCCGGAGTACTAGCTGCCACCGATCTATGTTTCATGTTCGTTTGGTTTGGTCTTGATGTTGTACACCTGTGTCTAGTTAGTCCTCGTTAGTGTTCTATTTAAGTCTTGTTGTGTGTGTCTGTGGTTGTGTGTTATTGTTTCGCTGTCGTGTTTTGTGCGCTACTGTTTGCCTTGTGCATTTCGCATTTTCCTCCTCTGTGTTAGGAGGTTTATTACGCACTGTTTGGTGCGCCTTTTGGTTTTCGCCTGTGTGCGGACTTTCTCGCCTCCGGGCGTTTGACTCGTGATTTTGAGTGTGCGTTTCACTAAAATCTATTGGACTTATCTTTCTGCGTCCTGCATCTGATTCCTGCACCACACCCACCTACAGCACCCTCTGACAGAATAACACACCATTATGGAATCAGCAGGATCGGCTGTGACACCTGTGTCGCTCGAGGAGCATATCCATTGGCAGGAGGGCCAGATAAGACAACTGAAGACCGCTCTACAGGACGTGATCAACACCCTGCACCGATGGGAAGCCAGCAGGGTACCCACACCTCCACCTACCCTGTCCACCCCATCGGCCGGTCCACCAGCCCCAGGTCCGGAACCCAGGAGGATTCGGCTCTCGCTCCCGAGGGCGTATGACGGAACAGCTGCCGGGTGTCAGGGGTTCCTCCTGCAGGTGGAGCTCTACCTGGCCACTGTACACCCGGTGCCCTCGGGACACGAGAGCGTTTCCGCCCTCATCTCCTGTCTCTCGGGAAAGGCGTTGGAGTGGGCTAACGCCGAGTGGAGGAAGATGGACGCCAACACCATCTCCTACGCCGAGTTCTCCCGCCGCTTCAAGGCCGTGTTTGACCATCCACCTGAGGGCAAGGCGGCGGGGGAGCGGCTAGTCCACTTGAGACAGGGGAGGAGGAGCGTACAGGCGTTTGCTTTGGAGTACCGGACTCTAGCGGCGGATGCAGGGTGGAATGAACGGGCTCTCATTGACCATTTTCGGTGTAGCCTCCGGGAGGACGTTCAACGAGAGTTGGCCTGCAGGGATACCCATCTGACTTTCGACCAGTTGGTTGATATGTCCATCCGTTTAGACACCCTGCTGGCCACCCGTGGACGTCCCGAGGGGGGTCCGTCCATTCCGCCCTCCGGCACCTCCGAGCCGAGCCCTATGGAGCTCGGGGGTGCCGGCGCTAGAGAACGGAGTAGGGGGAGCCCGAGGGGGCCTGTCTCCTGCACCAAGTGCGGTCGCGGAGGGCACACTGCGGCAAGGTGCTGGGGAGGGTTCTCCGGGGGAGAAGACGACAGGCCACGCACTGGGGGGGCCTCCCAGGTGAGTAGACGCCCCACCTACCCAGAGCTTTCTGTTGCGCACTTTTGTATACCTGTTGGTTTTCCACAGGTTGCACCTCATTCCCAGCATAAGGCGCTAGTAGATTCAGGCGCAGCTGGGAATTTTGTTGATCGAAAGTTTTGTTTAGAGTTAGGGATCCCTCTCCTACCCGTTGACAAACCTTTTCCCGTTCATGCCTTAGATAGCCGTCCGTTGGGGTCGGGGTTGATCAGGGAGGTCACAGCGCCACTTAGGATGTCATGAAGAGACTATACAGCTGTATCTGATCGACTCTCCTGCGTACCCAGTGGTGCTGGGGATTCCCTGGTTAAGCACCCATAACCCTGCTATTTCGTGGCAACAGAGGGCTCTCGATGGGTGGTCTGCTCAGTGTGAGGGGCGATGTCTGGGTGTTTCCGTGGGGGCGACTTCGGTGGAAAGTCCAAACCAAGTGCCCGCATTGCACATTCCGCCTGAATATGGGGATTTAGCTCTTGTGTTTAGCAAAACTAGGGCGACGCAGTTGCCTCCCCATAGACAGGGGATTGTGCGATTGATCTCCGGGCAGGAGCAGCGCTCCCACGGAGCCATGTGTATCCTTTGTCTCAAGAGGAGAGAAAAGCTATGGAGACCTACATAGCCGAATCTTTGAGACAGGGATACATTCGGCCTTCCACTTCCCCCGCCTCTTCGAGTTTCTTTTTTGTGAAAAAGAAAGATGGAGGGTTGCGCCCGTGCATTGATTACCGTGGTCTCAATCAGATTACTGTGAAATACAGTTATCCACTCCCTCTGATTGCGACCATGACGGAGTCATTGCATGGGGGCGCGGTTTTCACAAAATTGGATCTCAGGAGCGCGTATAACTTGGTGCGCATTAGGGAGGGCGATGAATGGAAAACAGCGTTTAGTACCACGTCAGGTCATTTCGAATATCTTGTCATGCCATATGGGTTGATGAATGCTCCATCAGTCTTTCAATCCTTCGTAGATGACATTTTCCGGGATATGCAGGGACAAGGGGTGGTCGTGTACATTGATGATATTCTGGTGTACTCGTCTACCCGAGCCGAGCATGTAACCCTGGTGCGACGTGTATTGAGGAGGCTGTTGGAGCACGACCTATATGTCAAGGCAGAGAAATGTCTGTTTTTCCAGGAATCGGTCTCCTTTTTGGGTTATCGGTTGTCCGCGTCAGGGGTGAGTATGGAGGTGGATCGTGTGTCCGCTGTGCGTAATTGGCAAACTCCAACCACTGTAAAAGAGGTGCAGCAGTTCTTGGGCTTTGCGAATTACTACCGGAGGTTTATCCAGGGGTTTTGGACAGGTGGCAGCTCCCATCACGTCCCTTCTGAAGTGGGGTCCGGTGCGCCTGCAGTGGTCAGCTGATGCGGACAGGGCCTTTGGGAGACTGAAGGACCTGTTTACGTCGGCTCCGGTGCTGGCGCATCCGGATCCCACAATTCCCTTTCAGGTTGAGGTGGACGCGTCTGAGGCTGGTATAGGGGCCGTGCTCTCTCAACGGTCCGGCTCACCACCTAAACTCCGCCCCTGTGCTTTTTACTCCAAAAAGCTCAGCCCGGCGGAGCGTAACTATGACGTTGGGGACAGGGAGCTGTTAGCTGTAGTTCAGGCCCTTAAGGTGTGGAGGCATTGGCTTGAGGGGGCTCAACACCATTTTCCTCATTTTGACTGACCATCGGAACCTGGAGTACATCCGGGCAGCGAGGAGACTGAACCCTCGCCAGGCTCGATGGAGTATGTTTCTCACCAGGTTCGTATTTAAAATCACGTACATCCCTGGGTCCCAGAATGGCAAGGCAGATGCGCTGTCCCGGCGGTATGACACGGAGGAGAGGTCCGTTGAGCCTACTCCCATACTACCGGAGTCTTGCCTTGTGGCACCGGTGGTGTGGGAGGTCGATGCCGAGATCGAGCGAGCGTTGCGTACCGACCCCAGCCCTCCACAATGTCCTGAGGGTCGGAGGTACGTTCCGCTCGAGATTCGGGATCGACTCATCTACTGGGCTCACACGTCACCCTCCTCAGGACATCCGGGTATTGGCCGGACAGTGCATTGCCTTAGCACTAAATACTGGTGGCCTACTTTGGCTAGGGAGTGAGGGTTTACGTCTCCTCCTGCTCGGTGTGCGCCCAGTGTAAGGCGCCCGACATCTGCCCAGGGGTAAGTTACAGCCCCTACCCGTTCCACAACGACCATGGTCCCACCTCTCGGTGGATTTTGTAACAGACCTTCCCCTCTCTCAGGGGAATACCACCATCCTGGTCGTTGTGGACCGGTTCTCTAAGGCCTGTCGTCTTCTCCCTATGTCGGGTCTTCCTACTGCCCTACAGACCGCTGAGGCCCTATTTACCCACGTCTTCCGGCATTACGGGTCCCCGAGGATATAGTGTCTGATCGAGGCCCCCAGTTTACCTCCCGTGTGTGGAGAGCATTTATGGAGCGTTTGGGGGTCTCGGTTAGCCTTACCTCGGGTACCACCCGGAGAGTAACGGGCAGGTGGAACGTGTCAACCAGGATGTGGGTAGGTTTCTGAGGTCGTATTGCCAGGACCGGCCTGAGGAGTGGGCGCGTTACATTCCCTGGGCCGAGATGGCCCAGAACTCTCTCCGCCACTCCTCTACTAACCTAACCTCTTTTCAATGTGTATTAGGTTACCATCCGGTTCTGGCACCGTGGCAGCAGAGCCAGATCGAGGCCCCTGCGGTGGATGATTGGATGAGGCACTCGGAAGAGACGTGGAACGCTGCCCACGTCCACCTGCAGCAGGCCGTCCTTCGTCACAAGGCGAGCGCCGATCTCCACCGCAGTGAGGGGCCGGTGTACGCACCCGGAGATCGAGTCTGGCTCTCTACCAGAAACCTGCCCCTCCGCCTGCCCTGCCGGAAGCTGGGTCGGCGGTTTGTGGGGCCCTTTAAAGTCCTGAGAAGATTGAACGAGGTGTGTTATAGGTTACATCTACCTGTTGAATATAATAATATTAACCCCTCGTTCCATGTGTCTCTTCTCAGGCCGGTGGTAGCTGGTCCACTCCAGGACAATGAGATAGGAGAGACTCCTCCGCCCCATTGGACATCGAGGGGGCTCCGGCGTACACCGTTCGGTCCATCTTGGACTCCAGACGCCGGATGGGGGTCTCCAGTATCTCGTGGAGTGGGAGGGGTACGGCCCGGAGGAGCGGTGCTGGGTGCCGCGGAGGGACATCCTAGACCCATCTCTCCTGTCGGAGTTCCACCGGGACCATCCCGCGCGCCCTGCTCCGCGTCCTCCTGGTCGTCCCCGAGGCCGGGGTCGGCGCACGGCTGGAGCCGCGCGTTAAGGGGGGGGTACTGTCACGGTTTCGGCCGAGGCTGCTCCTCCTCCTGGTTCGGGCAGGCTTCGGCGGTCGTCGTCTCCGGAGTACTAGCTGCCACCGATCTATGTTTCATGTTCGTTTGGTTTGGTCTTGATGTTGTACACCTGTGTCTAGTTAGTCCTCGTTAGTGTTCTATTTAAGTCTTGTTGTGTGTGTCTGTGGTTGTGTGTTATTGTTTCGCTGTCGTGTTTTGTGCGCTACTGTTTGCCTTGTGCATTTCGCATTTTCCTCCTCTGTGTTAGGAGGTTTATTACGCACTGTTTGGTGCGCCTTTTGGTTTTCGCCTGTGTGCGGACTTTCTCGCCTCCGGGCGTTTGACTCGTGATTTTGAGTGTGCGTTTCACTAAAATCTATTGGACTTATCTTTCTGCGTCCTGCATCTGATTCCTGCACCACACCCACCTACAGCACCCTCTGACAACGGCTCTGAATACTTTCCGAAGGCCCTGTATATCCCCCCAAAGGCAAATATGGGTGTTTTTAGATATAATTCAAGCTATATTAGATCAAACCCAGAAAGGAACTATTATTTTAGCAGGCGACCTAAATCACACATTCAGCAAGTTAGACAGACAGCAATAAAAAAGCAAATTCAATGAGCCTCCAATGAGGCTGAACATTTTAATCAAATATTTTACACCTGGAGATTCCCAACTACAAAAGACTACTCCTTTTTTTCTCAAAGTAAGAAAAACGATTCAAGATTTTACAGAAAATCAACAATATACTGGGTTAAAAAATCCATGACATAGTGATATCGGCCATTCTCCTGGATCATGCTTAACTACACCAACAGAAAATACACTTAGCAACAAAATATTGAGAATGAACAGAGCCCCTCTTTAAGACCCACACTGCCCTTTCCCACCTGGACAAAAGGAACACCTACGTGAGAATGCTGTTCATTGACTACAGCTCAGCGTTCAACACCATAGTGCCCTCAAAGCTCATCACTAAGCTAAGGACCCTGGGACTAAACACCTCCCTCTGCAACTGGATCCTGGACATCCTGATGGGCCGCGCCCAGGTGGTAAGGGTAGGCAACAACACATCTGTCACGCTGATCCTCAACACGGGGGCCCCTCAGGGGTGCGTGCTTAGTCCCCTCCTGTACTCCCTGCCATGACTGCGTGGCCAAGCACGGCTCCAACACCATCATTAAGTTTGCCGACGACACAACGGTGGTAGGCCTAATCACCGACAACGATGAGACAGCCTATACGGAGGAGGTCAGAGACCTGGCAGTGTGGTGCCAGGACAACAACCTCTCCCTCAACGTGATCAAGAGAAAGGAGATGATCGTGGACTACAGAAAAAGGAGGGTTGAGCACACCCCCATTCTCATCGATGGGGCTGTAGTAGAGCTTCAAGTTCCTTGGTGTCAACATCACCAACAAACTATTTTTTTAACATTTTTAGTCATTTAGCAGACGCTCTTATCCAGAGCGATTTACAGGAGCAATTAGGGTTAAGTGCCTTGCTCAAGGGCACATCGACAGATTTTTCACCTAGTCGGCTCGGGGATTAGAACCAGCGACCTTTCGGGTACTGGCACAACGCTCTTAACCACTAAGCTACCTGCCGCCCTAATCACCGACAACGATGAGACAGCCTATACTATCATGGTCCAAACACACCAAGACAGTCGTGAAGAGGGCATGACAATGCCTATTCCCCCTCAGGAGGCTGAAAAGATTTGGCATGTGTCCTCAGATCCTCAAAAAGTTATACAGCTGCACCATCTAGAGCATCCTGACTGGTTGCAACACCGCCTGGTATGGCAACTGCTCGGCCTCCGACTGCAAGGCACTACTGAGGGTAGTGCGTACGGCCCAGTACATCACTGGGGCCAAGCTTCCTGCCATCCAGGACCTCTATACCAGGCAGTGTCAGAGGAAGGCCCTATAAATTGCCAAAGACTCCAGTCACCCTAATCATAGACTGTTCTCTCTGCTACCGCATTGCAAGTGGTATCAGAGCGCCAAGTCTACGTCCAAAGGGCTTCTTAACAGCTTCTACCCCCAAGCCATAAGACTGCTGAACAGCTAATCAAAAGGCTACCCAGACTATTTGCATTGACCCTCCCCCCTTTTTTTACGCTGCTGCTACTCGCTGTTACAACGCTCTTAATAACCATTTTAAAAGCGTCTATGAAAAATCTATATAAATCATGATTAAATAACAGTTGGATGGATCCTATAGCCTTCTTAGACTCAACAACCCCTGAAGCAATTATCAGCAGACAAAAAAATTATCATTAAAAATAGAAATCACCCAAGAAGAAATATTAGACACTGTTAAAACATTCGCGTGGAGAAAAGCACCAGGTATGGACGGCTTTCCCATATAATTTTTTTTGACATTCTGGAACAAAGTAGTGCCCCTATTTACTCTAATGACAACACACGTCACTTAATTCAGTACTTCCTAGTTCCATGTATCAACCAGTTATTTCAGTTATATTAAAACCAGGAAAATCTGGAGAGTCCCCCTGCAGATTACGGACGCATAAGTTTAATAAATTGCGACAATAAAATAATAGCAAAACTCATAAGCAACCGAATGGCAAACGTCTTAGCAGACTTGATACATATGAATCAAATAGGGTTTATTAAAAATAGACACAAACAAATACAAGAACATGTTTCAGTATAATACAATACACAAAAAAAACAAGATGTAGATTTATGAATAATGGCTGTTGATGCCAAAAAGGCTTTTGACCATCTTGAATGGCCTTTTCTAAAACTTTGAAAGTCTTCAACTTTCCAGCTGAAATAATACATTTCATAAAAATAATATATAAACATCCTAAAGCAAAAATAATACATTATCTGATTAATATTGCTTTAAAATGGGGCACAAGACAGGGATGTCCTCTCTCCCCCCTCTTGTTTTCACTGACAATTGAACCGCTTGCAGAAAGAATTAGACATGATCCAAATGTAAGAGGTATCAGTATTGGTAAACCTGAATATAAAGTAAACTTATTTGCTGACGATCTCCTGATATACCTGACTAATAATATTATTGAAAACTCAATGCCACCCTTGTTAAAAATATTAAAAAATTAACGTCTAAAAATCTTAAAGGCAATAATAATTTTAAAAAATAACCTAATGATCTACAGCAATCCTTTGTGGACCACAAAAATAATATTAAATACTTAGGATGCTTAATAAGTGACAACAAACAACCAATATATAATGATAACTTTATCCCATTACTCAACAACATGAAAGCAGATCTAAGTAAATTGAACAATCTTCCCATAAATCTTACAAGCAGAATAAACGTCTTTGGAATGGCTCCCAAAGTTTTTATATTTACAGTGGGGAGAACAAGTATTTGATACACTGCCGATTTTGCAGGTTTTCCTACTTACAAAGCATGTAGAGGTCTGTCATTTTTATCATAGGTACACTTCAACTGTGAGAGACGGAATCTAAAACAAAAATCCAGAAAATCACATTGTATGATTTTTAAGTAATTAATTTGCATTTTATTGCAAGCAGCTGTTACTGGCAGTCCCTGTTGTGTCTATTGTGTTTATTAATGATTTATAATGTATTTATAAGATGATTAAATAACCACATTTTAAACCCTTTATGAACCCTTTATAAAGGTAACCTTGTAAAATTTTACCTAAAGGTTTAAATTTGTTTTCAACATTGTCTTTCACTAGCTACAGCAGATGTTACTGGAAGCTGTCCCTGTTTCCCTGATGTGTCTTTGTGTGATGTACACTGAACAAAAATATAAACGCAACATGTTTTATGAGCTGAAATAAAAGATCCCAGACATTTTTCATACACACAAAGCTTATTTCTCTCAAATGCTGTGCACAAATTTGTTTACATCCCTGTTAGTGAGCATTTCTCCTTTGCCAAGATAATCCATCCACCTGACAGGTGTGGCATATCAAGAAGCTGATTAAACAGCATGATCATTAGGTGCACCTTGTGCTGGGGACAATAAAAGGCCACGATAAAATGTGCCACACAACACAATGCCACAGATGTCTCAAGTTTTTCAGGGAGCGTGCAATTGGCATGCTGACTGCAGGAATGTCCACCAGAGCTGTTGCCAGATAGTTGAATGTTAATTTCTCTATCATAAGCTGCCTCCAACGTTGTTTTAGAGAATTTGGCAGTACATCCAACCGGCCTCACAGCCACAGACCACGTGTATGGCGTTGTGTGGGTGAGTGGTTTGCTAATGTCAATGTTGTGAACAGAATGCCCCATGGTGGCGGTGGAGTTATGGTATGGGCAGGCATAAACTACGGACAACAAACAGAATTGCATTTTTTCGATGGCAATTTGAATGTACAGAGATACCGTGATGAGATCCTGAGGCCCACTGTTGTGCCATTCAACCGCCGCCATCACCTCATGTTTCAGCATGATAATGCACGGCCCCATGTCTGTACACAATTCCTGACAACATTCCACAGGACACCATCAACAGCCTGATCAACTTTATGTGAAGGAGATGTCGCCCTGCATGAGGCAAATGGTGGTCACACCAGATACTGAACGGTTTTCTGATCCATGCCAACAGATGCATATCTGTATTCCCAGTCATGTGAAATCCATAGATTAGGGCCTAATTAATTTATTTCCATTGACTGATTTCCTTCTGTAAACTATAACTCAGAAAAATCTTTAAAATTGCTACATGTTGCGTTTATATTTTTGTTAAGTATATTTATGAATGAGTAAATAACCATTGATAACCTAACTATAAACCCTGTATTTTATTTATTTAACCTTTATTTAACCAGGTAAGCCAGTTGAGAACAAGTTCTCATTTACAACTGCGACCTGGCCAAGATAAAGCAAAGCAGTGCGATAAAAACAACAACATAGAGTTACATATGGGGTTAAACAAAACATAAAGTCAAAAATACCATAGAAAATATATATAGAGTGTGTGCAAATGTAGCAAGTTATGGAGGTAAGGCAATAAATAGGCCATAGTGCTTGTCACGCTCGCCGGTAAGAGATGAGGACCAAGGCGCAGCGTTGCAGACGAACATACTCTTTATTTATGATACACGATCAAAAAACAACAAAACGATAACGTGACAGTCAATGGTCAAACACAAACCAACACGAACAAGATCCCACAACCACTGTGGGCAAACAGCCTGTTTAAATGTGGTTCCCAATCAGAGACAACCAGCCACAGCTGACACTCGTTGCCTCTGATTGAGAACCACACTGGCCAACATAGAAATGGAATACATAGAACTACACACCCTGGCTCAACATAACAGTGTCCCCAGAGCCAGGGCGTGACAGTACCCCCCCCTAAAGGCGCGGACTCCGACCGCGCCAACTAAATACCACAGGGGAGGGACCGGGTGGGCACTCCGCCTTGGCGGCGGATCCGGCTCGGACCTGATCCCCACTCCTCTCCAACCCCCAAAGTACCCCTGGTCGGTCTGGCCCCGCTGGCCGGAGCTGGACTGCACACTGATGGAGCGGATTGCTCTAGCTCGGCGTAACGCATCTGACCGGTGCCGGACCAGGCACCAGTGGAACAGGCACGGGCCGTGCCGGACTGACGACGCCCACCACTGGCTTGGTGTGGAGAACAGGCACGGGCCGTGCTGGACTGACGCCGCACACCACTGGCTTGGTGTGAGGAGCAGGAGCGGACCGAACCGGGCTGGCGACGCGCACCATTGGCTTGGTGCGGGAAGCAGGAGCGGACCGGACCGGGCTGACGATGCGCACCCCTGGCTTGGAGCGTGGAGCAGGAACGGACCGGACCGGGCTGACGATACGCACCCCTGGCTTGGTGCGGGGAGCAGGAACAGGCCGGGCCGGGCTGGCGAAGCGCACCATAGGCTTGGTGCGAGGAGCAGGAACAGGCCGGGCCGAGCTGGCGACGCGCCCTGTAGGCTTGGTGAGAGGGGCAGGAACAGGCCGGGCTGGGCTGGCGTGCACCGTAGGCTTGGTGCGAGGGGCAGGAGCAGGCCGGGCCGGGCTGGCGACGCGCACCGTAGGCTTGGTGCGAGGGGCAGGAACAGGCCGGGCTGGGCTGGCGACGCAGCACCGTACACTTGGTGCGGGGAGCAGGAACAGACCGGACCGTACTGGGGACACACACCACTGGCCCTACACCGGGATCTGGAACGGGCCGGACCGGACTGGTAACACACCCCAGTACCTCTCGCCGTGCCTCTACACCTTCCATCCCCTCTTCGACCAGTGGCCCCCGTAACCTGGCGGCCTCCTCTGCCAACCCGCTGGACCCTCTATCGCGGCCTCCTGCTGCCCCGACGTCGTGAGCCCCCCCCTAAAAAATTTCTGGGGGTCTCTCTTCCCCGTGGGCCAGGCCTCTATAGTTCTCGCCCAACTCTCGCTCTTCTGCTTCCAACTCCCGCCATTCAGCTCCTCCTTTGGCTTGACCCAATCGAAACTCTTCCTCCACTGTTCCCAAGTCCACCCTCTCTGCTCCTCACTAGGCTTGACCCAGTCGAGGTTGCCACGGAGATCTGCTCCTGGACACGCTGCTTGGTCCAGTTTTGGTGGGATCTTCTGTCACGCTCGCCGGTAAGAGATGAGGACCAAGGCGCAGCGTTGCAGACGAACATACTCTTTATTTATGATACACGATCAAAAAACAACAAAACGATAACGTGACAGTCAATGGTCAAACACAAACCAACACGAACAAGATCCCACAACCACTGTGGGCAAACAGCCTGTTTAAATGTGGTTCCCAATCAGAGACAACCAGCCACAGCTGACACTCGTTGCCTCTGATTGAGAACCACACTGGCCAACATAGAAATGGAATACATAGAACTACACACCCTGGCTCAACATAACAGTGTCCCCAGAGCCAGGGCGTGACAGTGCTAAATAATTACAATTAGTATTAACACTGGAATCATAGATGTGCAAGAGATGATGTGCAAATAGAGATACTGGGGTGCAAATGAGCAAAATAAATAACAATATGGGGATGAGGTAGTTGAGTGGGCTAATTTCAGAAGGGCTGTGTACAGGTGCAGTGATCGGTAAGGTGCTCGGACAACTGATGCTTAAAGTTAGTGAGGGAGATAAGAGTCTCCAGCTTCAGAGATTTTTGCAATTCGTTCCAGTCATTGGCAGCAGAGAACTGGAAGGAATGGCGGCCAAAGGAGGTGTTGGCTTTGGGGATGACCAGTGAGATATACCTGCTGGAACGCATACTACGGGTGGGTGTTGCTATAGTGACCAATGAGCTAAGATAAGGCTGAGATTTGCCTAGCAGTGATTTATAGATGGCCTGGAGCCAGTGGATTTGGCGACGAATATGTAGTGAGGACCAGCCAACAAGAGCGTACAGGTCACAGTGGTGGGTAGTATATGGGGCTTTGGAGACAAAACGGATGGCAATGTGATAGACTACATCCAATTTGCTGAGTAGAGTGTTGGAGGCTATTTTGTAAATGACATCGCCGAAGTCAAGGATCGGTAAGATAGTCAGTTTTACTAGGGCATGTTTGGCAGCATGAGTGAAGGAGGCTTTGTTGCGAAATAGGAATCCAATTCTAGATTTAACTTTAGATTGGAGATGCTTAATGTGAGTCTGGAAGGAGAGTTTACAGTCTAACCAGACACCTAGGTATTTGTAGTTGTCCACATACTCTAGGTCAGACCCGTCGAGAGTAGTGATTCTAGTCGGGTGGGCGGGTGCCAGCAGCGTTTCGATTGAAGAGCATGCATTTAGTTTTACTTGTGTTTAAGAGCAGTTGGAGGCTACGGAAGGAGTGTTGTATGGCATTGAAGCTCGTTTGGAGGTTTGTTAACACAGTGTCCAATGAAGGGCCAGATGTATACAAAATGGTGTCGTCTGCGTAGAGGTGGATCTGAGAGTCACCAGCAGCAAGAGCGACATCATTGATATACACAGAGAAACGAGTCGGCCCAAGAATTGAACCCTGTGGCACCCACATAGAGACTGCCATAGGTCCAGACAACAGGCCCTCCGATTTGACACATTGAACTCTATCTGAGAAGTAGTTGGTGAACCAGGCGAGGCAGTCATTTGAGAAACCAAGGCTATTTAGTCTGCCAATAAGAATGCGGTGGTTGACAGAGTCGAAAGCCTTGGCCAGGTCGATGAAGACGACTGCACAGTACTGTCTATTATCGATCGCGGTTATAATATCGTTTAGGACCTTGAGCGTGGCTGAGGTGCACCCATGACCAGCTCAGAAACCGGATTGCATAGCGGAGAAGGTACGGTGGGATTCGAAATGGTCGGTGATCTGTTTGTTAACTTGGCTTTCAAAAACTTTTGAAGGGCAGGATGGATATAGGTCTGTAACAGTTTGGATCTAGAGTGTCACCCCCTTTGAAGAGGGGGATGACCGCGGCAGCTTTCCAATCTCTGGGGATCTCAGATGTTATGAAAGAGAGGTTGAACAGGCTAGTAATAGGGGTTGCGACAATTTCGGCGGCTATTTTTAGAAAGAAAGTGTCAGATTATCTAGCCCAGATGATTTGTAGGGGTCCAGATTTTGCAGCTCTTTCAGAACATCAGCTGTCTGAATTTGTGTGAAGGAGAAGCGGGGGGGCATGGGCAAGTTGCAGCGGAGGGTGCAGAGCTGGTGGCCGGGGAAGTGGTAGCCAGGTGGAAAGCATGGCCAGCCGTAGCAAAATGCTTGTTGAAATTCTCGATTATTGTAGAATTATCGGTGGTGATAGTGTTTCCTAGCCTCAGTGCAGTGGGCTGCTGGGAGGAGGTGCTCTTATTCTCCATGGACTTTACAGTGTCCCAAAACTTTTTGGAGTTAGTGCTACAGGATGCAAATTTCTGTTTGAAAAAGCTAGCCTTTGCTTTCCTAACTGCTTGTATATATTGGTTCCTAACTTCCCTGAAAAGTTGCATATCGCGGGGCTATTCGATGCTAATGCAGTACGCCACAGTCTGAGGAGAACCAGGGCCTATATCTGTTCTTAGTTCTGAATTTTTTGATGCATGCTTATTTAAGATTGAGAGGAAAGCACTTTTAAAGAACAACCAGGCATCCTCTACTGACGGAATGAGATCGATATCCATCCAGGATACCTGGGCCAGGTCAATTAGGAAGGCCTGCTCGCTAAAGTGTTTTAGGGAGCGTTTGACAGTGATGAGGGGTGGTCGTTTGACCGCGGACCCGTTACGGACGCAGGCAATAAGGCAGTGATCGCTGAGATCCTGGTTGAAGACAGCGGAGGTGTATTTAGAGGGTAAGTTAGTCAGGATGATATCTATGAGGGTGCCCATGTTTACGGATTCAGGGTTGTACCTGGTAGGTTCCTTTATAATTTGTGTGAGATTGAGGGCATCTAGTTTGGATTGTAGGATGGCCGGGGTGTTAAGCATATCCCAGTTTAGGTCACCAAGCAGTACGAACTCTGAGGATAGATGGTGGGGGGCAATCAATTCACATATGGTGTCCAGGGCACAGCTGGGGGCTGAGGGGGGTCTGTAGCAAGGGGCAACAGTGAGAGACTTATTTCTGGAAAGGTGGATTTTTAGAAGTAGAAGCTCAAACTGTTTGGGCACAGACCTGGATAGTATGATAGAGCTCTGCAGGCTATCTCTACAGTAGATTGCAATGAATAAAGCTAACCTTATTTTACCCTTACTGCACAATTGATGTTTTGTATGTTGGTCGTCGTCTGTAACTAACTCCAGTATACACTACCTACAGCAGGTGTTACCGGAGCTGTCCCTGGTTCCCCTGTTGTGTCTCTGTGTACACTGTGATACACTGTGATCCCTGTATGTCACCAAGCAGCATCTGCTGCTGTTTGTTCTGCCGTGGAAAGAATGGGAGCTCGTTAAGAAGAGACCCCCCCCACCCCTACGTCCCTGACACACACGCACGCACGCACACACACACACACACACACACACACACACACACACACACACACACACACACACACACACACACACACACACACACACACACACACACACACACACACACACACACACACACACACACACATATATACACACACACACACACACACATACACACACACACACACACATACACACACACATACACACACACACACACACACGTCCCTCAGGAAGTGGACGTAAGCAGCAGTAGACCATTCAGTATTGCGTAGTTCTGTGGACATTTTGTAATCCATGTTATCAGGTGGTGTCAGTTGGAGGACCACTGTTAATGAGATGTTGATTCGTTAGCCTACGATGCTGGGCTGGCGGTAAGCTTCGTTTAAGGCACAGGCCACGCAGGAGTAGGCAGATGATGAATCGTGTTACTGATATGTCTCGCCTCTGAGACTCCTCTCTGAGCCTGGTTCCTCTCAAGGTTTCTACCTTCCAGGGAGTTGTTCCTTGCCACTGTGCTTCTGCTTTTGCTCTTTGGCGTCTAGGGTTAGTGACTGTATAAGCACTTTGGGACAACTCCTGATGTAAAAAAATGATTTATAAATATAATCTGATTGATGTCACCATTGCTCGACATTTAAAAATCCAGCTCAGCGCTCTGAATGCCACAGGGCCACCTGTTTGTTGGGGCTGCAATACAATTAGATTAGCCATAGAGATCTATCTCTCAGCTCAGCTAATTTTATTTGTCACATGCGCCGAATACAACAGGTGTAGACCTTACAGTGAAATGCTTATAGTCTGGGTAGCCATTTTATTAGATGTTCAGGAGTCTTATGGCTTGGGGGCAGAAGCTGTCCAGAAGCCTGCCGGACCTAGACTTGGCGCTCCGGTACCGCCCGCCGTGCGGTAGCAGAGAGAACAGTCAATGACTAGGGTGGCTGGAGTCTTAGACAATTTTACAGTGAAATTAGGCATGGAGATCTATCTCTCAGCGCAGTGTTGGGGCAGATATACAGTGAGATTAGCCAGAGATATCTATCTCTCAGCTCAGTGTTGGGGCAGATATACAGTGAGATTAGCCAGAGATATCTATCTCTCAGTTCAGTTCAGTGTTCAGACAGACACACAGTGTTTGTAAATCCCTCTGATTACCTCTATCCCCTACCCTTTCCTCTAGTCCCTACCCTTTCCTCTAGTCCCTACCCTTTCCTCTAGTCCCTACCCTTTCCTCTAGTTCCTACCCTTTCCTCTAGTCCCTACCCTTTCCTCTAGTCCCTACCCTTTCCTCTAGTCCCTACCCTTTCCTCTAGTCCCTACCCTTTCCTGTAGTCCCTACCCTTTCCTCTAGTCCCTACCCTTTCCTGTAGTCCCTACCCTTTCCTCTAGTCCCTACCCTTTCCTGTAGTCCCTACCCTTTCCTCTAGCCCCTACCCTTTCCTCTAGTTCCTACCTTCTAGTCCCTATCTTTACCTCTAGTTCCTACCCTCTAGCC
The DNA here is from genome assembly GCF_020615455.1 of Coregonus clupeaformis. Classification (NCBI taxonomy): domain Eukaryota; kingdom Metazoa; phylum Chordata; class Actinopteri; order Salmoniformes; family Salmonidae; genus Coregonus; species Coregonus clupeaformis. The sequence continues at coordinate 44,898,530 of NC_059217.1, forward strand.
CCTACCCTTTCCTCTAGTCCCTACCCTTTCCTCTAGTTCCTACCCTTTCCTCTAGTCCCTATCCTTTCCTCTAGTCCCTACCCTTTCCTCTAGTCCCTACCCTTTCCTCTAGTCCCTACCCTTTCCTCTAGTCCCTACCCTTTCCTCTAGCCCCTACCCTTTCCTCTAGCCCCTACCCTTTCCTCTAGTCCCTACCCTTTCCTCTAGCCCCTACCCTTTCCTCTAGTTCCTACCCTCTAGTCCCTATCCTTACCTCTAGTTCCTACCCTTACCTCTAGTCCCTACCCTTTCCTCTAACCCCTACCCTTTCCTCTAGCCCCTACCCTTTCCTCTAGTCCCTACCCTTTCCTCTAGTCCCTACCCTTTCCTCTAGACCCTACCCTTTCCTCTAGTCCCTACCCTTTCCTCTAGTTCCTACCCTTTCCTCTAGACCCTTTCCTCTAGTTCCTACCCTTTCCTCTAGACCCTTACCTCTAGTTCCTACCCTTTCCTCTAGTCCCTATCCTTACCTCTAGCCCCTACCCTTTCCTCTAGTCCCTACCCTTACCTCTAGTCCCTACCCTTTCCTCTAGTCCCTACCCTTTCCTCTAGCCCCTACCCTTTCCTCTAGTCCCTACCCTCTAGTCCCTATCCTTTCCTCTAGTCCCTACCCTTTCCTCTAGCCCCTACCCTTTCCTCTAGCCCCTACCCTTTCCTCTAGTCCCTACCCTTTCCTCTAGTCCCTACCCTTTCCTCTAGTTCCTACCCTTTCCTCTAGACCCTTTCCTCTAGTTCCTACCCTTTCCTCTAGACCCTTACCTCTAGTTCCTACCCTTTCCTCTAGTCCATATCCTTACCTCTAGCCCCTACCCTTTCCTCTAGTCCCTACCCTTACCTCTAGTCCCTACCCTTTCCTCTAACCCCTACCCTTTCCTCTAGCCCCTACCCTTTCCTCTAGTTCCTACCCTTTCCTCTAGTTCCTACCCTTTCCTCTAGACCCTTACCTCTAGTTCCTACCCTTTCCTCTAGTCCCTACCCTTTCCTCTAGTTCCTACCCTTTCCTCTATTCCCTACCCTTTCCTCTAGCCCCTACCCTTTCCTCTAGTCCCTACCCTTACCTCTAGTCCCTACCCTTTCCTCTAGTCCCTATCCTTACCTCTAGTCCCTAACCTTTTCCCTTGTCCTTCCACGTTTCCCTTTGCCCTAACCCTTCTACGTTTGTAGATATGTAAGGTGGAAGCAATATGGTGGAAGCTCGGTGATGTACAGTGGCTTGCGAAAGTATTCACCCCCCTTGGCATTTTTACTATTTTGTTGCCTTACAACCTGGAATTAAAATGTTTTTTTGAAGATTTGTATCATTTGATTTACACAACATGCCTACCACTTTGAAGATGCAAAATATTTTTTTTTGTGAAACAAACAAGAAATAAGACCAAAAAAAAGAAAACTTGAGCGTGCATAACTATTCACCCCCCCCACCCCAAAGTCAATACTTTGTAGAGCCGCCTTTTGCAGCAATTACAGCTGAAAGTCTCTTGGGGTATGTCTCTATAAGCTTGGCACATCTAGCCACTGGGATTTTTGCCCATTCTTCAAGGCAAAACTGCTCCAGCTCCTTCAAGTTGGATGGGTTCCGCTGGTGTACAGCAATCTTTAAGTCATACCACATATTCTCAATTGGATTGAGGTCTGGGCTTTGACTAGGTCATTCCAAGACATTTAAATGTTTCCCCTTAAACCACTCGTTTGTTGCTTTAGCAGAATGCTTAGGGTCATTGTCCTGCAGGAAGGTGAACCTCCGTCCCAGTCTCAAATGTCTGGAAGACTGAAACAGGTTTCCCTCAAGAATGTCCCTGTATTTAGCACAATCACTCCTTCAATTCTGACCAGTTTCCCAGTCCTTGCTGATGAAAAACATCCCCACAGCATGATGCTGCCACCACCATGCTTCACTGTGGGAATGGTGTTCTCGTGGTGATGAGAGGTGTTGGGTTTGCACCAGACATAGTGTTTTCCTTGTTGGCCTACAAAGCTCAATTTTAGTCTCATCTGACCAGAGTACCTTCTTCCATATGTTTGGGGAGACTCCCACATGCCTTCGGGCAAACACCAAACGTGTTTGCTTATTTCTTTCTTTAAGCAATGGCTTTTTTCTGGCCACTCTTCCGTAAAGCCCAGCTCTGTGGAGTGTACGGCTTAAAGTGTTCCTATGGACAGTTACTCCAATCTCCGCTGTGGAGCTTTGCAGCTCCTTCAGGGTTATCTTTGGTGTCTTTGTTGCCTCTCTAATTAATGCCCTCCTTGCCTGGTCCGTGAGTTTTGGTGGGCGGCCCTCCCTTGGCAGGTTTGTTGTGGTGCCATATTCTTTCCATTTTTAATAATGGATTTAATGGTGCTCTGTGGGATGTTCAAATTTTCTGGTATTTTTTTATAACCCAACCCTGATCTGTACTTCTCCACAACTTTGTCCCTGACCTGTTTGGAGAGCTCCTTGGTCTTCATGGTGCCGCTTGCTCTGGGGCCTTTCAGAACAGGTGTATATATATATATATACTGAGATCATGTGACAGATCATGTGACACTTAGGTTGCACACAGGTGGACTTTATTTAAGTCATTATGTGACTTCTGAAGGTAATTGGTTGCACCAGATCTTATTTAGGGGCTTCATAGCAAAGGGTGAATACATATGCACGCACCACTTTTTCATTATTTATTTTTTTGAATGTTTTTGTGTATGTCCATTACATGAAATCCAAATAAAAATGTATTTAAATTACAGGTTGTAATGCAACAAAATAGGAAAAATGCCAAGGGGGATGAATACTTTTGCAAGGCACTGTAGTTGAGGGTAAACACACGTAAACGCTGTTTACCCACCTTTTGTATTGTCTAGACAGGTTTAAATAAGCAGATCTGATCATTTAACAGGACTGTTAGAGGCTTGTCCACAGTTGTATCTGTTTTGATAGTGAGATGGGTGAATACAGTGGACTCACTCTCTCTCTCCCTATCTCTTTCTCTGAAAATGAAATGGGTGAATAAAGTGGACTCTCTCTCTCTCTCTCTCTCTCTCTCTCTCTCTCTCTCTCTCTCTCTCCCTATAATTTTCTCTGAAAATGAGATGGGTGAATGGAGTCAGTGAGCACTCCCCCCGCCTCTGTTTCTGCCCCCCCATCTCCCTCTCTCCCCTCTCCAAGGATAACAAAGCCACAGAGAGAAAGCCTGAAGCCCAAGTATATTACAAAATTAATTACTACCCAATCTAACTGCGCTCTAGTGTGCATTCAAGTGTGTTCTAACAAGCATTCAAGTGTGCACTAGTTCTAACAGCCAAGGGACAGAAAAATAGATCCTCTTTATATTTTTTAATAGGAATTCTTAATATAATAATAATATGCCATTTAGCAGACGCTTTTATCCAAAGCGACTTACAGTCATGCGTGCAACAAGATTCTTAGCAGCATAACATTCTAATGGCAGAAAGCACTCCATCAAACAACTGCCTTGTAGATTCATTTAAAAGTGTTCTCATACTCCATCACTGTGTGAATGTCCTGCAATAGATAGGTGAGGATGAACTAATAACCTTCTGGAGATAAATATTTTGCCAGCACTGCATGTTCATTCATCTATTCGAGTCTTGGTCACATTCCAGCTTCACCAGTCTACATCCATACAGTGCATGTTGACAAACAACAGATGGGACAGGGAGGGACACCAAGAGAGATCAATATTATACCCCATCCTTGTTATTGTACACATTTTTCGACCTTTGACCTCATTGCACTGATTGGTGACAACAAGCTTCTGTAGGGCTGACCAGTGGGTTATTGTTGTGTGGTTCATCTGATAGAATGGACCACTAAATGGCATGCGTACGTATTGGGTTGTCTTTGATGCCAGACAGACAAGAAGAAGACAGACAAGAAGACAGAACAAGAAGAAGACAGACAAGAAGAAGACAGAACAAGAAGAAGACAGACAAGAAGAAGACAGAACAAGAAGAAGACAGAACAAGAAGAAGACAGACAAGAAGAAGACAGAACAAGAAGAAGACAGACAAGAAGAAGACAGACAAGAAGAAGACAGACAGGAAGAAGACAGACAAGAAGAAGACAGAACAAGAAGAAGACAGAACAAGAAGAAGACAGACAAGAAGAAGACAGACAAGAAGAAGACAGAACAAGAAGAAGACAGACAAGAAGAAGACAGAACAAGAAGAAGACAGAACAAGAAGAAGACAGACAAGAAGAAGACAGACAAGAAGAAGACAGAACAAGAAGAAGACAGAACAAGAAGAAGACAGACAAGAAGAAGACAGACAAGAAGAAGACAGAACAAGAAGAAGACAGACAAGAAGAAGACAGACAAGAAGACAGAACAAGAAGAAGACAGACAAGAAGAAGACAGAACAAGAAGAAGACAGACAAGAAGAAGACAGACAAGAAGAAGACAGACATAAGAAGACAGAACAAGAAGAAGACAGACAAGAAGAAGACAGACAAGAAGAAGACAGACAAGAAGAAGACAGACAAGAAGAAGTCAGAACAAGAAGAAGACAGACAAGAAGAAGACAGACATAAGGGGATCTGCTCTGAGAGAGATCAAAGACAGAGACACAGCATCTGGAGAGTAACAGAGATGTGTCTGTTGCAGATTATATTAGTACATATCCAGGATCTGTCAGGGCGTTTGGGAAAAGATGTTGTGTATTCACTGTATGTGTTCTAATATGCAGGGAGTCATCTGAAAATCAACTACATTGTTCTAAGGGTAAAATAGAGTGTGTGCTTCTAAAACAGAAAGCTAATCTACATCATTTTAGTAGGAAATGGAAAGCTAACCTACATCATTGCTTGGTGTAGTCTGAAAGGAAACAGAAAGCTAACCTACACTGAATGTACAAAACATTAGGAACACCTTCCTAATATTGAGTTGCATCCCCTTTTGCCCTCAGAACAGCCACAATAGACTCTACAAGGTGTCGAAATTGTGCTACAGGGATGCTGGCCCATGTTGACTCCAATGCTTCCCACAGTTGGCTGGATGTCCTTTGGTTGGTGGATCATTCTTGATACACACAGTAACCTGTTGAGCGTGATAAACCCAGCAGCGTAGCAGTTCTTGACACAAACCGGTGCGCCTGGCACCTACTACCATACCCCGTTCAAAGGCACTTAAATATTTTGTCTTGCCCATTCACCCTCTGAATGGCACACATGCACAATCCATGTCTCAATTGTTTTAAGGCTTAAAAATCCTTCTTTAACCCATCTCCTCCCCTTCACCTACACTGATTGAAGTGGATTTAACAAATGACATCAATAAGGGATCATAGCTTTCACCTGGATTCACCTGGTCAGGATATGTCATGTTCCTAATGTTTTGTCCGCTCAGTGTACATCATTGCTTTGTGTTGTAGGAAAGGAAAGCAGAGCAGTGCTAGCCCCCCCTCTCAAACACGTTGTCCCTCAGGGAGGAGGAAGCATCCTTCACAGCTTCCCTGATTGTGTTAAGCTGGTCCTCGTGTCAACCACCTGACAGGGGGGCATCATGTGCACCGGCCACATGTACAACAGCCTTGGCTCTGTAGTGTACTGTATTGGGATGAAACAGACCTGCTTCTGGCCCATCACAAAGTTATTAGCACCTTTAGTGAAGAGGGTAGCATGGGTGGCACTGACGCAGGCACTTCATGAAGTAAACTGAAATTCCACTTCCAATTTTCCTCAGAAATGTAAGTTTACTGAATGAACTTAAATGGAATTCACCCCAAACCCTCCTGAGGTGTTTTTCATCCACCAGAAGTAATGAAAACCATTAGTAATTTTCTTAATCTCAAATAAACTCTCACCAGACTCAGACAGGTGAGAGAAAAATATCCTTACAGTTGACCTTCAGGGGCGGCTTAGCCTGCCAGGTCACAAAGCTCAAAGTGATAAAGTGCAATGAAGATTTATAAAGCAGAGGAATGGATTTGGGGTGGGGAGAAGTAGGGAGATGGGGCACGAGGAACTTTAATCACAGAAAAAAAAAAGTGTGGATCAGGTTTAATCCTCTTACAAATAAATCACTGACCATTTCCTGCTTTCCCGAAAGGAGCGAGAGCCACGTGATCAACAAGGCCCCAAGGGGCAGTAAACAATGTCAAGACTCAACAAGATATGTCAAACGTTTATACCGGTACATATTTCCAGAGCCTGAAAGTGGCTCAAGTATTCTTCGAACATCGTATTAGCTTTAGAAAGCGTTCACTCACGTGAGATTACTGGAACGTTGTCAGAACTGGAAGCTGTGTGATTGGTCAGAAATGAGAAAGCGGTTACCTTGATCAAGTTACAGATCTTCAGAACAATGTTTTAGCTTATTAATTAACACTAGGACCATGTTCCCATGCGGATCAGAAATCTCATTCCCCTGTTTGCTGGGCGCTACCAGTAGGTGAGAAGGCTATTGGTCATTCTAACCAGCATTGAGTTGTAAAATAGCTTCAGGAGACTTACGAGAGTTTGTTTGCTGAACTTTTTAACCTCAATGAAGGGGGGAATCCATGATGACAAAATCTTGTTTATTGATGAAAAATCTAATTAATATGAGAGATGAATCATCGACAACGACACACGTTGCTTTATTAGGACGTATGCGTCATCTGAAATGCCTTTCTTTTAGGACCGGACTATTCTACTGTTTGATCTCTGTACGGTAATGTTTCCGTCGCCTCTGACAAAATGAAAAGGTGTCTTAGATTCATTTATTTTCCCATGACGTTAGGGATACTTCTCTTTTTCCATTTGCTGTCGAGGGCTGATATTATTGCTGCTTGCCCTCCACACACACACGCACGCACACACAGACACACACGCACACACACACACACACACACACACACTTCAGCACCCCCCTCCTCTCTCGTCCACCCTGCCCCCTCTTCTCTCTGCATTGTGGTTGATAAATACCAAAGCCTGGTCTTGCTCCTGGTAGACTACCACTTTATATAGTCGATAAACATTCGAAAGACAGGGGAATAAATAGTACGGGATTTCAATATGTATTCCAATAAAATTGAAGGACCGCGCCGAGGAAGGTCTTTCGACTCCATTAACATCGGGTTTGAAGAAAAGCTACTGAACAATGAGGTAAGACATTGTTTCCTTTTTTTTGCCTTATTAGATAGTTGTTTTCTTGTTATAGGCAACTTTCTTACAGTTCTCCAAACATTGCATTTGGAAGTGGGATATCCGTTTGAATTGGAGAAAGCGTTTGGCTTTTGCCAGCCATTGGTTGACATTGCGCTATTATACTATTTAAAACCCAATTCGTTTAAACGAAACTATCTGGCGATAGATGTCATGTCAATTTAGTTGTAGCCTAATTAGTAGGCGTAACCATTCATTTCTCAGTAATCAACGATAGTTGCAGGTTTTTGTTGTAACTGGTTAAACTCAGAGTCGTGTATATATATATATAGCTCTTGTTAAACCGTTTCAATCTCGTGATAATTTCAATGCGTCAAACGCTAAAACCGTCATGAGTGCAGAACTTTGCAGGGATACAAAAACGTGCCGATATAATTTCAAATATCCTGCAAATCACAGGTTGAAATAACCTATCTATAACTAGTACATATAAAATCCCTCGAATCTCTTGAAACAGCACTTGCAATCTAACCCAATTAGGCTAAATCAATTGGAACATATCTAACATTTCAGTAACTAATTCACCAGAAATGTTACCTGTTGCTCTCTATAACTAGCCTATTAATACAGACACACCATATCACAATCGATGTATAATATATAAAAACTATTTGTAAAAAAATATATATATATACTTCCATATTACAAGTGATAGGGCTACATAAAATAGTAATCCACATCAAATTAAGATCATTTAAAACAGTCTCGTGTTGGATTCATTAACTGCACCCTAATCTCGCGTGATAGATTAAAGTCGCCTAAAAGGAGCTAATAATAGGCTTCCGACCTCGCGCTTTCCTTAATGGGATTGCTTTAAATCCCGTGTTTGGGCCGGACACCGGCACACCTTCGTTAAACCAAGACGCGGCGAGTCACCTACTGCGCGGTGCCTGCCAACCTGACCCGTTCCGTGCCTCTGTCCGGTGTCTCGAACTGCTGTCGTGCGTTTTATAATGCTGCTACGGGTTCTGCTGACTGAGGGCCAACGACGGCTGGTTTCCCGCGCTGTCTCCTCCGTATCAGCTGAGGGAAATATGGTTGGTAGCAAATTCAATTCATAATCGCTGAAGGAAATATGGTTGGTAGCAAATGAAATTAGCTGATTTTATCTTTAGACTATAGGATAATTGTTATAAAACATCACTTTAACTGAATAACATGTTGAATGTAATTAGACTAAGGTATTAGCCTAATGTTTTATTTATTACTATTTGTTATGAAAAAGTCCTGATTTAATTGGCCATTTGGATGCCTTGAAATTGAGCCAGTGAAATTCAGAACAATGGACAGCGCCAACCAACCGTCGCTTAAAATGGGGTTATCACTGTCCCGGGTGCTGATTTTCATTGACGCGATGACGGGATTAAAATCGATTGACCGTCGCCACTAATACAATCTAATCCAAACAGGTTAAACGTGCAATAGTTTCTGTTATTTCATTGAACATGTTTTTATGAGTTATCTTAATTCTTAACAACAAAATAGAGAATATCGGTAAAATAATAAGGATACAGTGAGGGATTATTCTGATCTGGATATTGTTCAGGTTATTATGTTTGTCGGATTTTTGTGTGTATGATCCAAGTGATTAGTTCATTGGCACGACAGCATAGGCTAGTTTAGATCCGGATTTAAAGGTGCTGTTGATTTGCAAAAGGAATGTGCTTCTTATAGTAATGTGGTGTATTTGTTTAATAACGTTTAATTGTATTTCTTCAATGTACAAGTTTACAAATCAATCCAAGTAGGCCTAGGCATATGTACAATTATTTGAAGTTATTTAACTATACAATTCACAAAACACACAACACTAGACTGACGTTTAGTTTCTTAGGGCCAGGCGCCTTCAACAGCTGCCACCATCACAGTTGAGTGACTAAATGTCCCACGGCAGACAGACCGTGCGTCACTGGATGGATACTAGCCTACCCCGACACTGATGAAAGTTGGCTGGTGAAAAGGGCATTCGTCAATCTATCGTTGACTCATGACGCTCATTTCTGTTTTTCTTTCTTTTTTTTCCACAGATGAACAAATCAACCTTCACGAAGATCGAGGAGAGCAGAACCGAGAAAAAGAACGCGCCATCAGACGGGCGCGCAGCGATTGTCTTCTCACTCAAGAATGAAGTTGGAGGGCTCGTGAAGGCGCTGAAACTTTTCCAGGTAAGTCTAATGTGCACTTGTGCCAAAATGTGCATTTGCATGAGTTCTGTAACCTATCTTGTTTGTGACAACAATGTTATTTAATCCCTTTAATCCTTTTGATCTCACCTGATTTAAAAATCCTATTATAATTGGTCTACTTAGGCCAGTGGGTTCAATGTGATTATCAATGCAGGCCTCCACTGTTTTGCATCATATGTTTTCCATAAACATTACTGAAATATACACTACCGGTCAAGAGTTTTAGAACACCTACTCATTCAAGGGTTTTTCTTTATTTGTACTATTTTCTACATTGTAGATTAATAGTGAAGACATCAAAACTATGAAATAACACAAATGGAATCATGTAGTAACCAAAAAAGTGTTAAACAAATCAAAATATATTTTATATTTGAGTTTCTTCAAATAGCCACCCTTTGCCTTGATGACAGCTTTGCACACTCTTGGCATTCTCTTAACCAGCTTCACCTGGAATGCTTTTCCAACAGTCTTGAAGGAGTTCCCACATATGCTGAGCACTTGTTGGCTGCTTTTCCTTCACACTGCGGTCCGACTCATCCCAAACCATCTCAATTTGGTTGAGGTCGGGAGATTGTGGAGGCCAGGTCATCTGATGCAGCACTCCATTTCTCTCCTTCTTGGTAAAATAGGTCATTGTCCTGTTTAAAAACAAATGATAGTCCCACTAAGCCCAAACCAGATGGGATGGCGTTTCGCTGCAGAATGCTGTGGTAGCCATGCTGGTTAAGTGTGCCTTGAATTCTAATTAAACCACAGACAGTGTCATCAGAAAAGCACCCCCACACCATAACACCTCCTCCTCCATGCTTTACGGTGGGAAATACACATGCGGAGATCATCTGTTCACCCACACCGCGTCTCACAAAGACACGGCGGTTGGAACCAAAAATCTCCAATTTGGACTCCAGACCAAAGGACACATTTCCACCGGTCTAATGTCCATTGCTCGTGTTTCTTGGCCCAAGCAGGTGTCTTTTTCTTATTGGTGTCCTTTAGTAGTGGTTTCTTTGCAGCAATTCGACCATGAAGGCCTGACTCATACAGTCTCCTCTGAACAGTTGTTGAGATGTGTCTGTTACTTGAACTCTGTGAAGCATTTATTTGGGCTGCAATTTCTGAGGCTGGTAACTCTAATTAACTTATCCTCTGTAGCAGAGGTAACTCTGGGTCTTCCATTCCTGTGGCGGTCCTCATGAGAGCCAGTTTCATCATAGCGCTTGATGGTTTTTGCGACTGCACTTGAAGAAACTTTCAAAGTTCTTGAAGTGTTCTGTATTGACTGACCTTCATGTCTTAAAGTAATGATGGACGGTCATTTCTCTTTGCTTATTTGAGCTGTTCTTGCCATAATATGGACTTGGTCTTTCACCAAATAGGGCTATCTTCTGTATACCCCCCCCACACCTTGTCACAACACAATAAGGAAATAAATTCCACAAATTAGCTGTCATCAAGGCAAAGGGTGGCTATTTGAAGAATCTCAAATATAAAATATATTTTGTTTCGTTTAACACTATTTTGGTTACAACATGATTCCATATGTGTTATTTCATTGTTTTGATGTCTTCACTATTATTCAACAATGTAGAAAATAGTAAAAATAAAGAACAACCCTTGAATGAGTAGGTGTTCTAAAACGTTTGACCGGTAGTGTATATTATAAATGTAGCAGCAGATTATAGATTAAGCGAATTATATTATAGATGTAACCAAAAAAACAACTATTTTTTATATTCCATTCCTTACAGGAAAACCACGTCAACCTTGTCCACATAGAATCCAGAAAATCGAAAAGGCGTAACTCTGAATTCGAGATCTTCGTGGACTGTGACAGCGATCACGAGCAGCTCAACGAGATCATTCAGCTGCTACGTAAGCACGTGAACATAGTGGATATGGACCAACCTGACAACTCCTGTTTACCTGAAGAAGGTATTCCACAGTAGACAAAATGGTTGATTATTGATTATTGATTTCTACATTTTGTTAGAGTATATTCTACCACAGTATATTGAGTAAAGTTTATATTGCGCAGTATGCACGCTTATATATATATTATATATAATATTATATATAATATTATTAATATATTATATATATTTAAAGTATACACACTTAGGCCCACAGAGTATATTCCAATCTTTACAATCACATGATGGACCTAATTAAGTGAAAACTAATTATTTATATTTCAGATATAGAAAATGCCCCCTGGTTCCCCAAGAAGATCTCAGATCTGGACAAGTGTGCCAACCGTGTTCTAATGTACGGATCAGACCTGGACGCCGACCATCCGGTACGTACTATAATTATGACATAGAAACTAGGCATTACTTTATAATGTTTATGTATTACTTTATCTTGTTATAACAATGTTATATCTCCCTCTTATCACAGGGGTTCAAGGACAACGTCTACAGAAGAAGGAGAAAGCATTTCGCTGATCTCGCCATGAACTACAGATAGTAAGTACATTATGGTTGAACTAACATATTTTCCAGGAAAAAAAGGTAATTATATAATCGAAGAATATATCCCATATCAAGTTTCCTCCTATTCTATTCTACTGTACTCTACTATATTCTACTGTACTCTACTCTACTATATTCTACTGTACTCTACTGTACTATATTCTACTGTACTGTACTCTACTATGTTCTACTGTACTCTACTGTATTCTATTTTACTGTGCTGTACTGTACTCTACTCCACTCTACTATATTCTACTGTACTCTACTATATTCTACTGTACTCTACTCTACTATATTCTACTGTACTGTACTCTACTGAATTCTACTGTACTCTACTGTATTCTATTCTACTGTACTCCACTCTACTATATTCTACTGTACTCTACTCTATTCTACTTCACTCTACTCTACTATATTCTACTGTACTCTACTCTATTCTACTGTACTCTACTGTACTATATTCTACTGTACTCTACTCTGTTCTATTCTACTGTACTGTACTCTACTATATTATATTCTACTGTACTCTACTATATTCTACTGTACTCTACTCTACTCTATTCTACTGTACTCTACTGTACTCGATTCAACTGTACTATATTCTACTGTACTCTACTATATTATACTGTACTCTATTCTACTGTACTCTACTATATTCTATTAACAGCCATTGTCTTGTCCTTATCTTCCAGTGGGGACCCTATCCCTCGTATAGAGTTTACAGAGGAGGAGTTGGCAACGTGGGGGGTGGTGTACCGGGAGCTCAACAAGCTGTACCCTACCCACGCCTGTAGAGAGTACCTGAAGAACCTGCCCCTACTGGCCAAACACTGTGAATGTAGAGAGGATAACATACCACAGCTAGAGGACGTATCACGCTTCCTTAGAGGTGAGATGGGAGGAGGGGCGGGTTGTGTGTGTCTGGGAGTCGTTTGGGAGTCGTTTGGGAGTCGTTTGTGTATATACTGTGTGTGTGTGTGTGTGTGTGTGTGAGACAGAGACGGAGAGACATACAGACAGAGACATACAGACAGAGAGACATACAGACAGAGACAGAGAGACAGACAGACAGACAGACAGACAGAGACATACAGACAGAGACAGAGACATACAGATAGAGACAGAGAGACAGACAGAGACAGACAGACAGACAGACAGACAGACAGACAGACAGACAGACAGACAGACAGAGACATACAGACAGAGACAGAGAGACAGAGACATACAGACAGAGACATACAAACAGAGACATACAGACAGAGACATACAGACAGAGAGACAGAGACAGAGAGACAGAGACGGAGAGACGGAGAGACATACAGACAGAGACATACAGACAGAGACAGACAGACAGAGACATACAGACAGAGACAGACAGACAGACAGACAGAGAGACAGAGACGGAGAGACAGAGAGACATACAGACAGAGACATACAGACAGAGACAGACAGACAGAGAGACAGAGACAGAGAGACAGAGACATACAGACAGAGAGACAGAGACGGAGAGACATACAGACAGAGACATACAGACAGAGAGACAGAGACATACAGACAGAGACAGAGACATACAGACAGAGACAGAGAGACAGATACATACAGACAGAGAGACAGAGACGGAGAGACATACAGACAGAGACATACAGACAGAGACATGCAGACAGAGACAGACAGACAGACAGAGAGACAGAGAGACAGTGAGACAGTGAGACAGAGACAGTGAGACAGAGACAGAGAGACAGAGTGAGAGAGTGTTGGATACTAGATAAAAAATACTTTATCAAATCAAATCAAATGTATTGGTCACATACACATGGTTAGCAGATGTTATTGCGAGTGTAGCGAAATGCTTGTGCTTCTAGTTCCGACAGTGCAGCAATATCTAGCAAGTAATATCTAACAGTTCCACAACAAATATCTAATACACACAAATCTAAGTAAAGGAATGGAATAAGAATATATCAATATATGGATGAGCAATGTCATTATCAGAGCGGCATAGTCTAAGATGCAATAGATAGTATAGAATACAGTATATACATATGAGATGGGGAATGCAAGATATGTAAACATTAAGATAGTATAGAATACAGTATATACATATGAGATGGGGAATGCAAGATATGTAAACATGATTTAATGGTAAAATAAATGTAACCAATATTTAACCAATATTTATATCCCATTTTGTAAGATTGATCAGGAACATCTCTCTGTTGCTGACATGTTGCACACAGTTTGGGTCCAGTATGTGACATTTTCTTGAATCCTATAATGTTTTAGAGCGGACAGGCTTCACCATCCGGCCTGTGGCAGGTTACCTCTCCCCCAGAGACTTCCTGGCTGGTCTGGCCTTCCGCGTGTTCCACTGTACCCAGTACGTCCGACACAGCTCCGACCCCCTCTACACACCAGAGCCGTAAGTACCTCCATACCACATTTATTTTACCTTTATTTTAGCAGGGAGTCCCATTGAGACCAAGGTCTCTATTACAAAGGAGTCCTGCACTAAGGGCCCTTAACCAACATTCTGAATGACCTGAAACACAACCACATTCCTCAGTAAAGGGTCCTTAACCAACATTCTGAATGACCTGAAACACAACCACATTCATCAGTAAAGGGTCCTTAACCAACATTCTGAATGACCTGAAACACAACCACATTCCTCAGTAAAGGGTCCTTAACCAACATTCTGAATGACCTGAAACACAACCACATTCCTCAGTAAAGGGTCCTTAACCAACATTCTGAATGACCTGAAACACAACCACATTCCTCAGTAAAGGGTCCTTAACCAACATTCTGAATGACCTGAAACACAACCACATTCCTCAGTAAAGGGTCCTTAACCAACATTCTGAATGACCTGAAACACAACCACATTCCTCAGTAAAGGGTCCTTAACCAACATTCTGAATTACCTGAAAGACTCCGGCCAACTGTAGGGTATAATCTCATAAGCCTGAACCAAATCTCGTCATGAGCTACAGTGAGGGAAAAAAGTATTTGATCCCCTGCTGATTTTGTACGTTTGCCCACTGACAAAGAAATGATCAGTCTATAATTTTAATGGTAGGTTTATTTGAACAGTGAGAGACAGAATAACAACAAAAAAATCCAGAAAAACGCATGTCAAAAATGTTATAAATTGATTTGCATTTTAATGAGGGAAATAAGTATTTGACCCCTCTGCAAAACATGACTTAGTACTTGGTGGCAAAACCCTTGTTGGCAATCAGAGGTCAGACGTTTCTTGTAGTTGGCCACCAGGTTTGCACACATCTCAGGAGGGATTTTGTTCCACTCCTCTTTGCAGATCTTCTCCAAGTCATTAAGGTTTCGAGGCTGACGTTTGGCAACTCGAACCTTCAGCTCCCTCCACAGATTTTCTATGGGATTAAGGTCTGGAGACTGGCTAGGCCACTCCAGGACCTTAATGTGCTTCTTCTTGAGCATCTCCTTTGTTGCCTTGGCCGTGTGTTTTGGGTCATCGTCATGCTGGAATACCCATCCACGACCCATTTTCAATGCCCTGGCTGAGGGAAGGAGGTTCTCACCCAAGACTTCTCAAATCAAATCAAATCAAATTTTATTGGCCACATGTGCCGAATACAACAGGTGCAGACATTACAGTGAAATGCTTACTTCACTGCCCCGTCCATCGTCCCTTTGATGCGGTGAAGTTGTCCTGTCCCCTTAGCAGAAATACACCCCCAAAACATAATGTTTCCACCTCCATGTTTGACGGTGGGGATGGTGTTCTTGGGGTCATAGGCAGCATTCCTCCTCCTCCAAACACAGCGAGTTGAGTTGATGCCAAAGAGCTCCATTTTGGTCTCATCTGACCACAACACTTTCACCCAGTTCTCCTCTGAATCATTCAGATGTTCATTGGCAAACTTCAGACGGGCATGTATATGTGCTTTCTTGAGCAGGGGGACCTTGCGGGCGCTGCAGGATTTCAGTCCTTCACGGCGTAGTGTGTTACCAATTGTTTTCTTGGTGACTATGGTCCCAGCTACCTTGAGATCATTGACAAGATCCTCCCATGTAGTTCTGGGCTGATTCCTCACTGTTCTCATGATCATTGCAACTCCACGAAGTGAGATCTTGCATGGAGCCCCAGGCCGAGGGAGTTTGACAGTTATTTTGTGTTTCTTCCATTTGCGAATAATCGCACCAACTGTTGTCACCTTCTCACCAAGCTGCTTGGCGATGGTCTTGTAGCCCATTCCAGCCTTGTGTAGGTCTACAATCTTGTCCCTGACATCCTTGGAGAGCTCTTTGGTCTTGGCCATGGTGGAGAGTTTGGAATCTGATTGATTGATTGATTGCTTCTGTGGACAGGTGTCTTTTATACAGGTAACAAGCTGAGATTAGGAGCACTCCCTTTAAGAGTGTGCTCCTAATCTCAGCTCGTTACCTTTATAAAAGACACCTGGGAGCCAGAAATCTTTCTGATTGAGAGGGGGTCAAATACTTATTTCCCTCATTAAAATACAAATACATTTATAAAAATTTTGACATGCGTTTTTCTGGATTTTTTTGTTGTTGTTCTGTCTCTCACTGTTCAAATAAACCTACCATTAAAATTATAGACTGATCATGTCTTTGTCAGTGGGCAAACGTACAAAATCAGCAGGGGATCAAATACTTTTTTCCCTCACTGTAGTTAGCTAGCTACTTGATTTATTCTGTGTTGTTTATGGTTCTGAGATTACATACTACAGTATAAGATAAAGGGCTGTATAACTCCAGTGTTTCTTGTTTCCGGTCACACAGAGACACGTGCCATGAGTTGCTGGGTCACGTCCCGTTGCTGGCTGAGCCCAGCTTCGCCCAGTTCTCCCAGGAGATAGGCCTGGCTTCCCTCGGAGCTTCAGATGAATCCATACAGACCCTGGCCACCGTGAGTAGTCATCCTGTACTAACTCTGAACATATCAAATATCCTGTCTAACACTAACATCCTACCCAGGGACAGCTAGAGCATGACATTAGTTTAGTACCAACGCTGAACCTTGTAGACTCTGTAACAAAAAGTACTCTGATCAGTGGTGGAAAAAAGTACCCAATTGTCATACTTGAGTAAAAGTAAAGATACCTTAATAGAAAATGACATTCAAAATGTAACAAGTCGTTTTGGGTGTCAGGGGAAAATGTATGGAGTAAAAAGTACATTATTTTCTTGAGGAATGTAGTAAAGTACAGATACCCTAATAAAACGACTTAAGTAGTACTTGAAAGTATTTTTACTTAAGTACTTTACACCACTGATGTCTTGTAACATTACTTTTTATTATAGAGTAATGTTTATATATATATATTACTAAGAGATGAACTTAGTCACCAACCCTAAAACCTTGTTAGCCTGGTCCTACATTTGTTTGTTCTGTCTTGGTGTGACAATGACCATCGGAGTCGGCACGACGGCACAAACAGATCTGGGACCATGTCAGAACCTAGAGAGGGGAATGGATCAGCAGTTCACATTTCGTTTGGCATTACTGACTCTTGCATGCGCTGTTGTGTTCCAGTGTTATTTCTTCACGGTGGAGTTTGGCCTGTGTAAACAGGAGGGGAAGCTGAGAGCGTACGGAGCAGGCCTTCTGTCTTCCATCAGTGAACTCAAGGTATATAAATATTATTGTAACGAATTCGGGGGGTGGTAGCCCCGACCGGGACTCGAACATGGGTCCAGCAACTGTCAAGCCAACGCCTTTACCGTTACGCCAAGAGGTCCAAATCTCTTGACAAGGACTAGGTGTTCGCTTAAGGTCGCTACATTATAAACAAAAGGTATTATATTAGAAACTAAAGGTAATATTATATTAGAAACAAAGTTATTTAGGGGAGAATGCTGTTTAGTCCAAGATTAGTCTTAATCTGGGCCTGGGAAACTGGACCAGAAGAGGCACAAGATTAGTCTTAATCTGGTCCTGGGAAACTGGACCAAATGTTTTGTTCTTCTTCCCCGCAGCATGCTTTGTCTGGTAACGCCGTCATCAAGCCTTTTGACCCCAAGGTCACGTGTAAACAGGAGTGCATCATCACAACATTTCAGGACATCTACTTTGTGTCCGACAGCTTTGAGGAGGCCAAAGTCAAGATGAGGTGAGATGACCTTGGGGTCAAAGGGCATCTGGAATCTTACTGTATAGTAACACATTATTTAAATGTAGATTACCTTCATATGGACTTCATAACACATTGATACATTCGTATGTACTGCTTATGAATGGGTTATGTATGGGTCATGAATGTGTTATAATGTCCTTGTGTAGGTACCCTTCAAATAAAAGTGTCACTGGATTGATACACGCTCTGTTACTGACTCCTAGCATCACTGTGGTGACGTGTAAAGGCTTTTAGATGAGCTGTTCTTTACTATCTCCTTCCACACACACACAGACACACACACAGACACGCACACAAACACACACACACACACACACACACACACAGTATCTCTCTCTCTCTCTCTCTGTCCCTCTCTCTCTCTGTCTCTCTGTCTCTCTCTCTCTCTCTCTCTCTCTCTCTCTCTCTCTCTCTCTCTCTCTCTCTCTCTCTCTCTCTCTCTCTCTCTCTTACTGCTACCATTACTTTCATAGCTTCTAGATAGTATCTTCTAGATACGCACAATAACTCATTCTTGCCATCCCTCCAGGGAGTTTGCCAAGACGATCAAGCGTCCGTTCACGGTGCGCTACAACCCGTACACTCAGAGTGTGGACGTTCTAAAGGACACTCCCAGTATCAACAGCGTGGTCGAGGAGCTGAGACATGAGCTGGACATTGTGGGCGACGCCCTCAGCCGGCTTAACAAACACCTGGGAGTCTGAGTGACAACCTAAAGCCCTATGAGTCACAGACTCCTAAATGGCACCCTATACCCTGCCTACAGGCCCTGGTCAAAAGTAGTGCACTATATATAAGGAATAGGGTGCCATTTGGGACACGGGTCTCTGATGACCTCAACGCCATTATCTGAGTGTCTGTGACGACCTAGACACACGCCACCCCGTGTTCCGCTATCTAATTATTATCCATCGGTCAGATCTGTTTGTGCTGTCTTTGCCAACTTCCATGGTCATTGTCACACCAAACAATTACTGTAGCTGAATTGGTAGAGCATCGGCGCTTGTAACGCCAGGGTAGTGGGTTCGATCCCCGGGACCACCCATACGTTTAAAAAAAATGTATGCACACATGACTGTAAATCGCTTTGGATAAAAGCGTCTGCTAAATGGCCTATTATTATTATACATAGGAGATGATAACTGGCAAGACAGCCCCAACAGAACAAATCTGGGCCCCCCCAAACTATCGTGACATCTTGTCACGAGAATTTTGTTATCGCAACGGTTGAAGTCAACTACTTCTCAAGCTTTCAATAATTCCTAGTTTTCTAATTAGTCATACATTATTAGTTTAACTGAGGGTGTGAAATTTTAGTCATATCTTACTCACACATTTCTTATGTAAAGAAATACTCTGCTCGTGGTCGACCTCTCTTCCCTTCTCTCCTCCATTCAACGTAATCGAAGATACAGTAACTTACTAATACACTATGGTGTCCAATATATTCCTCCAATTGTTGTGTGTAAAGTTGTTGCTGGGATGAGCTTAATAGTGTAAGTTTTAATGTTATTATTCAAAAAGTGTGAATGTATTCAAGGATGATTTTGACAGAATTGGTTCATATTCAAAAAATATTTAGCTTTGTCATTATCCAGTTCTAAATCATAAAAAAAATATTTTAAATGTAACTGTAGTACATATACTCACGAAAATAAATATCATTATTTTTCTACTGTAAAGAAATGTAAACTGATTATGTATAAGTGATTAAATAAAAATGTGTGTGTGTGTCTTATTGTATGGATAATGTATTTAGTTTGACATTTTAACAATAAACGTTTCCTGAAGAGAATATGCCTTTTGCATTATGAAATGATGGGGATATGGGATAATGCCAGGGTTGCCAGGTCTAGCTAAAATGTCTAGCCCTATGACTCCTCAAAACCCGCCCACAAGGCCTGAAAACTAGCCCAAAAATGTTTCCCGTAGCAAGAGAATAGTTGCCAGATTTATCCAATAAACCCTTTTTCCATAACGTTATCGAGCGAATTAAGAAGGAATATCGACGTAATTTGTGAAGATGTAGGCTAAGAAGCTAAATTCATTTTTTCATCAAAATAATCATTCTTGTCAGTTTAAGAATATGTCGCAAGAGAAAATATATATAATTCGCCCTTATTAAACCTGCCAGATAATCTTCCATCAATGGGTGTCGATTTAACTTGTTTTGACTGCTATGATTAAGCAATAAGGCCCGAGGAGGTGTTGTATATGGCCAATATACAGCCGTTAGCCGTGGTATATTGGCCATATACCACAAACCCCCGAGGTGCCTTATTGCTATTATAAACTGGTTACCAACGTAATTAGAACAGTAAAAAGTAATATTGTGTCATACCTATGGTCTGATATACCACAGCTTTCAACCAATCAGCATTCAGGGCTCCAACCATCCAGTTTATAATTGTTAATAAATCCCGTTTGCGCATAACTATAGATAAATCTGCCAGGAGAGTTTGAGTGATCAAAGTTGGACAGAGGATCTCAATCTCTGAGCAACAAACACTTGGATGAACTTTTTTTTTTAAACGAACGTTGGGCTATTTTCTGGCAATTGTGCGGTTATTATGTGCCGGATGTTAAGACTACAAACCGTTATAAATGGCTCATTTGCGAGATTGACTTGTTATTTCAATCGGTATAGGCTACAGACTAAAATCTGGGGTTATGATTGCAATTCCATTTTCCCATGGTTTGCTGAGCTAGATGCAGCTAGCCTATAGCCCCTGATAGGTCAACATCTAATTTCAGGGAAAAGTCCACAATGAAACTGACATTAAATGTGGAGAATGATACACTTGTGATAGAGCTGTAACCATGGTCACAATTGATAACGTCCAATTTAATTAACTAAACATGGCCATTAATAATTGCATAATAACACAAGGCTACAACAACAACAAACTGAAGTTATAGGCTACTTATTAAATCTGTTTGCCAGCTCCAGGTCGGCTACACAAGTGGCACAAATCGATTTTGCAATGACTCCAGTGATATTTCAAAATTATTGATTGTATCAAAAGGTATGCTACAGTAGCCTACAATGGCATATAAATGAATAGCCTACTTGATGGCCAACAGATGCAAAAGTATCATTCTCCACATTTAATGTTTCATTGTGGACTTTTTCCAATAACAGACGCACGCAAGGGAGTTCCATAACTTCCATTTCTCAGTTGGTAGAGCGTGGCACTTGCAACGGCAGGGTTGTGGGTTCGATTCCCACGGGGGAACCAGTACGAACAAATATGAAAATGTCTGCACTCACTACTGTAAGTTGCTCTGGATAAATGCTTTGTCGCCGTTATATCAGTTCTAGTGCGTTATTATGTTTTATGGAAAAAGGGTTGGAAATACATTGCATTCGGAAAGTATTCAGACCCCTTAACTTTTTACACATTTTGATACATTATAGCCTTATTCTAAAATGGATTAAATTGTTTTTTTTTCTCTCCTCATCAATCTACACACGATACCCTATAATAACAAAGCAAAAACTGGTTTTTAAGAATTTTTTGCAAAATTATTAAAAATAATAAACTGAAATATCACATTTACATAAGTATTCAGACCCTTTACTCAGTACTTTTTTGAAGCACCTTTGGCAGTGATTACAGCCTCGAGTCTTCTTGGGTATGATGCTACAAGCTTGGCACACCTGTATTTGGGGAGATTCTCCCATTCTTCTCTGCAGAGCCTCAAGCTCTGTCTGGTTGGATGGGGAGCGTCGCTGCACAGCTATTTTCAGGTCTCTCCAGAGATGTTTGATCAAGTTCAAGTCCGGGCTCTGGCTGGGCCACTCAAGGACATTCAGAGACTTGTCCCGAAGCCACTCCTGTGTTGTCTTGGCTGTGTGCTTAGGGTCGTTGTCCTGTTGGAAGGTGAACCTTCGCCCCGGTCTGAGGTCCTGAGCGCTCTGGAGCAGGTTTTCACAAAGGATCTCTCTGTACTTTGCTCCGTTCATCTTTCCCTCGATCCTGACTAGTCTCCCAGTCCCTGCCGCTGAAAAACATCCCCACAGCATAATGCTGCCACCACCATGCTTCACCGTAGGGATGGTGTCAGGTTTCCTCCAGACGTGACGCTTGGCATTCAGGCCAAAGAGTTCAATCTTGGTTTCATCAGACCAGAGAATCTTGTTTCTCATCGTCTGAGTCCTTTAGGTGCCTTTTGGCAAACTCCAAGCGGGCTGTCATGTGCCTTTTACTGAGGAGTGGCTTCAGTCTGGCTTTGGTTTTCCTTCTGGAAGGTTCTCCCATCTCCACAGAGGAACTCTGGAGCTCTGTCAGAGTGACCATCGGGATCTTGGTCACCTCCCTGACCAAGGCCCTTCTCCCCCATTGCTCAGTTTGGCCAGGTGGCCAGCTTTAGGAAGAGTCTTGGTGGTTCCAAACGTCTTCCATTTAAGAATGATGGAGGCCACTGTGTTCTTGGGGACCTTCAATGCTGCATAAATGTTTTGGTGCCCTTCCCCAGATCTTTGCCTCGCTTCAACCCTGTCTCTGAGCTCTACAGACAATTCCTTCGACCTCAGGGCATGGTTTTTGCTCTGACAAGCACTGTCAACTGTGGGACCTTATATAAGCAGGTCTGTGGCTTTCCAAATCATGTCCAATCAATTGAATTTACCACCGGTGGACTCAAATCAAGTTGTAGAAACATCTCAAGGATGATCAATGGAAACAGGACACACCTGAGCTGAATTTCGAGTCTCATAGCAAAGGGTCTGAATACTTATGTAAATAAGGTTTTTCTGTTTAGTATTTTTTATAAATTTGCAAAAATGTATACAAATCTGTTTTCGCTTTGTCATTATGGGGTATTGTGTGTAGATTGCTGAGGATTTTTTATTTTATTTCATCTGTTTTAGAATAAGGCTGTAACATAACAAAATGTTGAAAAATTCAAGAGGTATGAATACTTTCCGAATGTACTGAAGGTGTCTACATAATGACAATCTAAATAGCCTACAACTGGTAAAAACTTGTCACGAAGTGCGCGCGCGTGCTCCGTGATATTTTTGTTTGTTTGTTTATCTGTTTTAGTTTTTAAGAGAAACGTCATGGCGGCTGCGATGCAATTTAGAAGTAGCCCAAAAACCCGCAACCCGCGACCAATACATTTTCAACCCCCGACATCGTTTTCAAACCGACATGGATAATGGAGTTCTCTAGAATTGTAGGCATGTTGACACTGATTTTCACTGAAGGAAAAGCAAAACGTTTATACACATGTAGAATGAAATCGAGTCTTTGCTGAACATGGCATATTTTTAAATGATCGATGACTAGAATATAGAATGGAATGGAATAGAATAGTTTAGACTTGCGCCACACCTCACTTTGTCCACACTCAACAGGGCGGAAAACTACTGACATACAAACAACTACTTTACGGCAGAAACGTTTATTGTCGTACATCGCATTTATTTTGTGTCGCATGGATACAAACTTGCTTCCAGAATTATGTGTCTACACGTGGGTAAGTTTCATTCTCAACAAAATGTCGATATCGTGACATGACGTTAACTAGCTAATAACTTCCAGTTCGTTGCTGTACATCTGTCAAGCACATACAGATGAGCTCTGTCTGGATAGCAAAACATATGTTAGCCACAGCTAACGTTAGCGAGCAAGCTTGTCAATAAAGCTTCTATAACCTACTCGGCAGTGACAGTAGTAGTACTGATAGATTCATTGTTTTGACAAGCTACGTATATGAACACAATCTACTGATTTAAGTGGGAACTGCGTCTCAAAAACACTGTCATCAATACCTAATCAATGAAACATTGCAGGGAGCAAACAGCTACGGCCAGTTGGGACTGGGGAATGTGGAAGACCTGTCAGTGCCCAAACTCGCCCTAAATACGCTACAGACCGGGGCGGTGCGGCTACTCAGCGGAGGCGGTGGGCATTCGGCTGTTGTGTCTGGTGAGTGTGGCCACTTGTCATTGCATCTGTGCTCTACGGGATCCTTGGTACGTCCACACCCGTCCAATTTTAGTTGAAAATGGTTAGGGAAGGGTTAAGGTTAGGGTGTGGACGTCCCAATGATCCCGGATAGCACTGACTGTGCTCGGGGAGAGCATTCTGTTGTAATGAAAGAAGTAATCTAAATCGTATCTCCAAAGTGTATACTATGTCTCCCTCTCCTGGACATATGTGTTTGGCGTCTCCTTTTGTTGTATAAAGTCAATACAGCTCTGTAAATAACTGTTTTCTGCTTATGCAGAGACTCCAGCCACCCTAGTCATAGACTGTTCTCTCTGCTACCGCACGGCAAGCGGTACCGGAGCGCCAAGTCTAGGTCCAAAAGGCTTCTTAACAGCTTCTACCCCCAAGCCATAAGACTACTGAACAGCTAATCATGGCTACCCGGACTATTTGCACTGCCCCCCCACCCCATCCTTTTTACGTTGCTGCTACTCTATTAATTATTTATGCATAGTCACTTTAACTCTACCCACATGTACATATTACCTCAACTACCTCAACTAGCCGGTGCCCCCGCACATTGACTCTGCAACGGTACCCCCCTGTATATATAGCCTCCCTACTGTCACTTTATTTTACTGTATATATAGCCTCCCTACTGTCATTTTATTTTACTTCTGCTCTTTTTTTCTCAACACTTTTGTTGTTGTTGTTTTATTCTTACTTTTTTGTTTAAAATAAATGCACTGTTGGTTAAGGGCTGTAAGTAAGCATTTCACTGTAACGTCTGCACCTGTTGTATTCGGCGCATGTGACCAATACAATTTGATTTGATTTGGTATACATTTAACTAGCTAACTACTTCTCCTCCTTTTTCTCCTCCTCCTTCTCCTCTTCCTCCTTCTTTCTCCAGAGGAAGGGGAGCTGCTGGTGTGTGGTCAGAATCACAAAGGTCAGCTGGGACTGGGTCACAGTTCCGAGGTCACTACCTTTCAACTCTGTCCTCTCATTGGTCAGAGGGCTGCACACGTGTCCTGTGGCTGGGACTTCACGCTCGTCCTCACTGGTGAGTGGAAGAGAATGTACAGTAGAGAATTCAGGGTAGTCACAACTTGGACCTGAACCTGGATCCCTGGGACTGTTAATCCCACACCTTTACCAAGCCATTACATCAAGAGATCTGAATCTCTTGACGAGGTCTCTAGGTGCTGAGAGGTCTCTAGGTGCTGAGAGGTCTCTAGGTGCTGAGAGGTCTCTAGGTGCTGAGAGGTCTCTAGGTGCTGAGAGGTCTCTAGGTGTTGAGAGGTCTCTAGGTGCTGAGAGGTCTCTAGGTGCTGAGAGGTCTCTAGGTGCTGAGAGGTCTCTAGGTGTTGAGAGGTCTCTAGGTGCTGAGAGGTCTCTAGGTGTTGAGAGGTCTCTAGGTGCTGAGAGGTCTCTAGGTGCTGAGAGGTCTCTAGGTGCTGAGAGGTCTCTAGGTGCTGAGAGGTCTCTAGGTGCTGAGAGAGGTCTAGGTGTTGAGAGAGGTCTAGGTGTTGAGAGAGGTCTAGGTGTTGGGAGAGGTCTAGGTGTTGAGAGGTCTCTAGGTGTTGAGAGGTCTCTAGGTGTTGAGATGTCTCTAGGTGCTGAGAGGTCTCTAGGTGCTGAGAGGTCTCTAGGTGCTGAGAGGTCTCTAGGTGCTGAGAGGTCTCTAGGTGCTGAGAGGTCTCTAGGTGCTGAGAGGTCTCTAGGTGCTGAGAGGTCTCTAGGTGCTGAGAGGTCTCTAGGTGCTGAGAGGTCTCTAGGTGTTGAGAGGTCTCTAGGTGTTGAGAGGTCTCTAGGTGTTGAGAGGTCTCTAGGTGTTGAGAGGTCTCTAGGTTCTGAGAGGTCTCTAGGTGCTGAGAGGTCTCTAGGTGCTGAGAGGTCTCTAGGTGCTGAGAGGTCTCTAGGTGCTGAGAGGTCTCTAGGTGCTGAGAGGTCTCTAGGTGTTGAGAGAGGTCTAGGTGTTGAGAGAGGTCTAGGTGTTGAGAGAGGTCTAGGTGTTGAGAGAGGTCTAGGTGTTGAGAGATCTCTAGGTGCTGATAGGTCTCTAGGTGCTGATAGGTCTCTATGTGTTGAGAGAGGTCTAGGTGTTGAGAGAGGTCTAGGTGTTGAGAGAGGTCTAGGTGTTGAGAGAGGTCTAGGTGTTGAGAGGTCTCTAGGTGTTGTGAGGTCTCTAGTTGTTGTGAGGTCTCTAGGTGCTGAGAGGTCTCTAGGTTCTGAGAGGTCTCTAGGTGCTGAGAGGTCTCTAGGTGCTGAGAGGTCTCTAGGTGCTGAGAGGTCTCTAGGTGCTGAGAGGTCTCTAGGTGTTGAGAGAGGTCTAGGTGTTGAGAGAGGTCTAGGTGTTGAGAGAGGTCTAGGTGTTGAGAGAGGTCTAGGTGTTGAGAGAGGTCTAGGTGTTGAGAGATCTCTAGGTGCTGATAGGTCTCTAGGTGCTGATAGGTCTCTATGTGTTGAGAGAGGTCTAGGTGTTGAGAGAGGTCTAGGTGTTGAGAGAGGTCTAGGTGTTGAGAGAGGTCTAGGTGTTGAGAGGTCTCTAGGTGTTGTGAGGTCTCTAGTTGTTGTGAGGTCTCTAGGTGCTGAGAGGTCTCTAGGTGCTGAGAGGTCTCTAGGTGCTGAGAGGTCTCTAGGTGTTGAGAGGTCTCTAGGTCCTGAGAGGTCTCTAGGTGCTGAGAGGTCTCTAGGTGCTGAGAGGTCTCTAGGTGCTGAGAGGTCTCTAGGTGCTGAGAGATGTCTAGGTGTTGAGAGAGGTCTAGGTGTTGAGAGAGGTATAGGTGTTGAGAGAGGTCTAGGTGTTGAGAGAGGTCTAGGTGTTGGGAGAGGTCTAGGTGTTGAGAGGTCTCTAGGTGTTGAGAGGTCTCTAGGTGCTGAGAGGTCTCTAGGTGCTGAGAGGTCTCTAGGTGCTGAGAGGTCTCTAGGTGTTGAGAAGTCTCTAGGTGTTGAGAGGTCTCTAGGTGTTGAGAGGTCTCTAGGTGTTGAGAGGTCTCTAGGTGTTGAGAGGTCTCTAGGTGTTGAGAGGTCTCTAGGTGCTGAGAGGTCTCTAGGTGCTGAGAGGTCTCTAGGTGTTGAGAGGTCTCTAGGTGTTGAGAGGTCTCTAGGTGCTGAGAGGTCTCTAGGTGTTGAGAGGTATCTAGGTGTTGAGAGGTCTCTAGGTGTTGAGAGGTCTCTAGGTGCTGAGAGGTCTCTAGGTGCTGAGAGGTCTCTAGGTGTTGAGAGAGGTCTAGGTGTTGAGAGAGGTCTAGGTGTTGAGAGAGGTCTAGGTGTTGAGAGAGGTCTAGGTGTTGAGAGAGGTCTAGGTGTTGAGAGGTCTCTAGGTGTTGTGAGGTCTCTAGTTGTTGTGAGGTCTCTAGGTGTTAAGATGTCTCTAGGTGTTAAAGATGTCTCTAGGTGTTGAGAGGTCTCTAGGTGTTGAGAGGTCTCTAGGTGTTGAGAGGTCTCTAGGTGTTGAGAAGTCTCTAGGTGTTGAGAAGTCTCTAGGTGTTGAGAAGTCTCTAGGTGTTGAGAAGTCTCTAGGTGTTGAGAAGTCTCTAGGTGTTGAGAGGTCTCTAGGTGTTGAGAAGTCTCTAGGTGCTGAGAGGTCTCTAGGTGCTGAGAGGTCTCTAGGTGCTGAGAGGTCTCTAGTTGTTGTGAGGTCTCTAGGTGTTGAGAGAGGTCTAGGTGTTGAGAGAGGTCTAGGTGTTGAGAGAGGTCTAGGTGTTGAGAGAGGTCTAGGTGTTGAGAGGTCTCTAGGTGTTGAGAGGTCTCTAGGTGTTGAGAGGTCTCTAGGTGTTGAGAGGTCTCTAGGTGTTGAGAGGTCTCTAGGTGCTGAGAGGTCTCTAGGTGCTGAGAGGTCTCTAGGTGCTGAGAGGTCTCTAGGTGCTGAGAGGTCTCTAGGTGCTGAGAGGTCTCTAGGTGCTGAGAGGTCTCTAGGTGCTGAGAGGTCTCTAGGTGTTGAGAGAGGTCTAGGTGTTGAGAGAGGTCTAGGTGTTGAGAGAGGTCTAGGTGTTGAGAGAGGTCTAGGTGTTGAGAGAGGTCTAGGTGTTGAGAGATCTCTAGGTGCTGATAGGTCTCTAGGTGCTGATAGGTCTCTATGTGTTGAGAGAGGTCTAGGTGTTGAGAGAGGTCAGTGAGAGGTCTCTAGGTGTTGAGAGAGGTCTAGGTGTTGAGAGAGGTCTAGGTGTTGAGAGGTCTCTAGGTGTTGTGAGGTCTCTAGTTGTTGTGAGGTCTCTAGGTGCTGAGAGGTCTCTAGGTTCTGAGAGGTCTCTAGGTGCTGAGAGGTCTCTAGGTGCTGAGAGGTCTCTAGGTGCTGAGAGGTCTCTAGGTGCTGAGAGGTCTCTAGGTGTTGAGAGAGGTCTAGGTGTTGAGAGAGGTCTAGGTGTTGAGAGAGGTCTAGGTGTTGAGAGAGGTCTAGGTGTTGAGAGAGGTCTAGGTGTTGAGAGATCTCTAGGTGCTGATAGGTCTCTAGGTGCTGATAGGTCTCTATGTGTTGAGAGAGGTCTAGGTGTTGAGAGAGGTCTAGGTGTTGAGAGAGGTCTAGGTGTTGAGAGAGGTCTAGGTGTTGAGAGGTCTCTAGGTGTTGTGAGGTCTCTAGTTGTTGTGAGGTCTCTAGGTGCTGAGAGGTCTCTAGGTGCTGAGAGGTCTCTAGGTGCTGAGTCTCCGGAGAGGTCTCTAGGTGTTGAGAGGTCTCTAGGTGCTGAGAGGTCTCTAGGTGC
Source organism: Coregonus clupeaformis (assembly GCF_020615455.1). Classification (NCBI taxonomy): domain Eukaryota; kingdom Metazoa; phylum Chordata; class Actinopteri; order Salmoniformes; family Salmonidae; genus Coregonus; species Coregonus clupeaformis. The sequence continues at coordinate 44,927,155 of NC_059217.1, forward strand.
TGAGAGGTCTCTAGGTGCTGAGAGATGTCTAGGTGTTGAGAGAGGTCTAGGTGTTGAGAGAGGTATAGGTGTTGAGAGAGGTCTAGGTGTTGAGAGAGGTCTAGGTGTTGGGAGAGGTCTAGGTGTTGAGAGGTCTCTAGGTGTTGAGAGGTCTCTAGGTGCTGAGAGGTCTCTAGGTGCTGAGAGGTCTCTAGGTGCTGAGAGGTCTCTAGGTGTTGAGAGAGTCTCTAGGTGTTGAGAGGTCTCTAGGTGTTGAGAGGTCTCTAGGTGTTGAGAGGTCTCTAGGTGTTGAGAGAGGTCTCTAGGTGTTGAGAGGTCTCTAGGTGCTGAGAGGTCTCTAGGTGCTGAGAGGTCTCTAGGTGTTGAGAGGTCTCTAGGTGTTGAGAGGTCTCTAGGTGCTGAGAGGTCTCTAGGTGTTGAGAGGTCTCTAGGTGTTGAGAGGTCTCTAGGTGTTGAGAGGTCTCTAGGTGCTGAGAGGTCTCTAGGTGCTGAGAGGTCTCTAGGTGCTGAGAAGTCTCTAGGTGTTGAGAAGTCTCTAGGTGTTGAGAAGTCTCTAGGTGTTGAGAGGTCTCTAGGTGTTGAGAAGTCTCTAGGTGCTGAGAGGTCTCTAGGTGCTGAGAGGTCTCTAGGTGCTGAGAGGTCTCTAGTTGTTGTGAGGTCTCTAGGTGTTGAGAGAGGTCTAGGTGTTGAGAGAGGTCTAGGTGTTGAGAGAGGTCTAGGTGTTGAGAGAGGTCTAGGTGTTGAGAGGTCTCTAGGTGTTGAGAGGTCTCTAGGTGTTGAGAGGTCTCTAGGTGTTGAGAGGTCTCTAGGTGTTGAGAGGTCTCTAGGTGTTGAGAAGTCTCTAGGTGTTGAGAAGTCTCTAGGTGTTGAGAAGTCTCTAGGTGTTGAGAAGTCTCTAGGTGTTGAGACGTCTCTAGGTGTTGAGAAGTCTCTAGGTGCTGAGAGGTCTCTAGGTGCTGAGAGGTCTCTAGTTGTTGTGAGGTCTCTAGGTGTTGAGAGAGGTCTAGGTGTTGAGAGAGGTCTAGGTGTTGAGAGAGGTCTAGGTGTTGAGAGAGGTCTAGGTGTTGAGAGAGGTCTAGGTGTTGAGAGAGGTCTAGGTGTTGAGAGGTCTCTAGGTGTTGAGAGGTCTCTAGGTGTTGAGAGGTCTCTAGGTGTTGAGAGGTCTCTAGGTGTTGAGAGGTCTCTAGGTGTTAAGATGTCTCTAGGTGTTAAAGATGTCTCTAGGTGTTAAAGATGTCTCTAGGTGTTGAGAGGTCTCTAGGTGTTGAGAGGTCTCTAGGTGTTGAGAGGTCTCTAGGTGTTGAGAGGTCTCTAGGTGTTGAGAAGTCTCTAGGTGCTGAGAGGTCTCTAGGTGCTGAGAGGTCTCTAGGTGTTGAGATGTCTCTAGGTGCTGAGAGGTCTCTAGGTGCTGAGAGGTCTCTAGGTGCTGAGAGGTCTCTAGGTGTTGAGAGGTCTCTAGGTGTTGAGAGGTCTCTAGGTGTTGAGAGGTCTCTAGGTGTTGAGAGGTCTCTAGGTGTTGAGAGGTCTCTAGGTGTTGAGAGGTCTCTAGGTGTTGAGAGGTCTCTAGGTGTTGAAGGAAATCTCTAGGTGTTGAAGGAAATCTCTAGGTGTTGAAGGAAATCTCTAGGTGTTGTGAGGTCTCTAGGTGTTGAGAGGTCTCTAGGTGTTGAGAGGTCTCTAGGTGCTGAGAGGTCTCTAGGTGCTGAAGGAAGTCTCTAGGTGTTGAAGGAAGTCTCTAGGTGTTGAGAGGTCTCTAGGTGTTGAGAGGTCTCTAGGTTTTGAGAGGTCTCTAGGTGTTGAGAGGTCTCTAGGTGTTGAGAGGTCTCTAGGTGTTGAGAGGTCTCTAGGTGCTGAGAGGTCTCTAGGTGCTGAGAGGTCTCTAGGTGTTGAGAGGTCTCTAGGTGTTGTAATACAGTAAGTCCATAACTCGTTTAGAAGTGATAGTGACACATTATTTAATTTATTTCATATATCGGTAGACTGTACTGAAAAGGTTCAAGCTTTTTTGCTGTTCTGCTTGTAGTTTGTAAAGTCAGTTTCCTCTCTCTCTCAGATCGTGGCCAGGTCCTGACGTGTGGATCTAATGCATACGGCCAGCTGGGAGTCTCAGAGCACGTCACACACTCTGCACAGCTGCTGACCATTAAGGTAGCAAATAGGAGGAAGGGGTTACCTATTGTCATGTTATCTTTTTTTTTTTTTTTTTTACATATCTGTGTAAGTGTTGGATGGGATTTAGGGGATGTTGGTTTTAGTAGGTTGTGTATAGCCTCATATGGGATTTAGGGGATGATGTGTATAGCCTCATATGGGATTTAGGGGATGATGTGTATAGCCTCATATGGGATTTAGGGGATGATGTGTATAGCCTCATATGGGATTTAGGGGATGATGTGTATAGCCTCATATGGGATTTAGGGGATGATGTGTATAGCCTCATGGGATTTATGGGATGATGTGTATAGCCTCATATGGGATTTAGTGGATGATGTGTATAGCCTCATATGGGATTTAGGGGATGATGTGTATAGCCTCATATGGGATTTAGGGGATGATGTGTATAGCCTCATATGGGATTTAGTGGATGATGTGTATAGCCTAATATGGGATTTAGGGGATGATGTGTATAGCCTCATATGGGATTTAGGGGATGATGTGTATAGCCTCATATGGGATTTAGGGGATGATGTGTATAGCCTCATATGGGATTTAGTGGATGATGTGTATAGCCTCATATGGGATTTAGTGGATGATGTGTATAGCCTAATATGGGATTTAGGGGATGATGTGTATAGCCTCATATGGGATTTAGTGGATGATGTGTATAGCCTCATATGGGATTTAGTGGATGATGTGTATAGCCTCATATGGGATTGTCCTCCCTAGATGCTGATGGAGCCTGTGATCAGTGTTGCAGCAGGGCTCAGACACTCACTAGCGGTCACTGGTAAGACATGCCTTTGTTAGACTCATTCTGGTCCTTATCGCTGTGCAGTGTGTTATAATACAATATACATTTGAGTCATATATATATACAGGAAGTACCAGGTAATAACATGGCTATATACAGGAAGTACCAGGTAATAACATGGCTATATACAGGAAGTACCAGGTAATAACATGGCCATATACAGGAAGTAACAGGTAATAACATGGCTATATACAGGAAGTACCAGGTAATAACATGGTTATATACAGGGAGTACCAGGTAATAACATGGCTATATACAGGAAGTACCAGGTAATAACATGGCTATATACAGGAAGTACCAGGTAATAACATGGCTATATACAGGGAGTACCAGGTAATAACATGGCTATATACAGGAAGTACCAGGTAATAGCATGGCTATATACAGGGAGTACCAGGTAATAACATGGCTATATACAGGGAGTACCAGGTAATAACATGGCTATGTACAGGGAGTACCAGTACCGAGTCGATGGGTACAAGGTAATTGAGGTAGATATGTACATATAGGTAGGGACAAAGTGACTAGACAACAGGATAGATAATAGACAGTAGCAGCAGCATGCGTGTGTGTGTGGCGTCTGTTTTCACGTGTGCTCGTGTTCCGTGTGTGTGGCTGTATGTTGTGTGTGTGTGGGTGTATGTTGTGTGGGTGTGGGTGTATGTTGCGTGTGTGTGGGTGTATGTTGTGTGTGTGTGGGTGTATGTTGTGTGTGTGTGGGTGTATGTTCTGTGTGTGTGTGGGTGTATGTTGTGTATGTTGGGTGGGTGTATGTTGGGTGGGTGTATGTTGTGTGTGGGTGTATGTTGGGTGGGTGTATGTTGGGTGGGTGTATGTTGGGTGGGTGTATGTTGTGTGTGTTGGGATGTCAGTGTAAGTATGTGCCAGTGTGTGTGCGTAGAGTCAGTGCAAGAGAGTTAGTGTAAAAAAGGGTAAATGCAGGTGATCCAGGTAGCTGTTTAGCAGTCTTGTTTAGCAGTCTTATGGCTTGGGGGTAGAAGCTGTTCAGGGTCCTGTTGGTTCCAGACGGTACCGGTTGCCGTGTGGTAGCAGAGAGAACAGTCTATGACTTGGATGGCTGCTGTCTTAGAAAATTTTTGGGGCCTCCTCTGACACTGCCTGGTATAGAGGTCCTGGATGGCAGAGGTGACCGCCCGTAGAGGTGGGACGGCCAAGAGACCAGAGGTGACAGAACGGAGTGCGCGGGTTGGGATGTAGGGTTTGAGCAGGGCCTGAAGGTAGGGAGGGGAAGTTCGTAGGCAAGTACCATGGTCTTGTAATGGAAGCGAGCTTCGACTGGAAGCCAGTGGAGTGTTCGGAGGAGCGTGGTGACATGGAAGAACTTGGAAAGGTTTAACACCAGACGGGCAGCGGCGATCTGGATAAGTTGCAGGGGTTTGATGGCACAAGCGGGGAATTTTGCGCTGGACCTGCGCTGCTTCCTGTGTGAGGTAGGGTCGTACTCTACGGATGTTGTAGAGCACGAACCTGCAGGAGCGAGTCACTGTTTTGATGTTTGCAGAGAACGACAGGGTGTTCTCCAGGGTCACGCCAAGGTTATTTGCACTCCGGGAGGGGGGACACCGTGGAGTTGTCGACGGTGACAGAGAGGTGTTGGGAGCGGGCAGGCCTTTCCCGGGAGGAAGAGCAGCTCCGTCCTGTCGAGGTTGAGCTTGAGGTGGTGGGCCGACATCCAAGCTGAGATATCTTCCAGGCACGCTGAGAGGCGTGTCGCCACCATATTTTGTCTGCTATTTAGTTAGTCAGTGTTTCCTTTTTAGCCCTGATGTGGCTGTAGCCTCCATTATTGTAGACTCCAGGCAGCTACAGCCGTCTGACTACACCAATGCTTTGTTATCAGGCACAATAAACTGTAGTTTAATGTAATCTCTTGTCTTTTTGTGTTGTTCTGTCTGCAGGTACAGGTGGCGTGTACCAGTGGGGTATGGGTCTCTCTGGTCAGGCCAAGAGAGCTCTGAGTCCACAGCCTGTCCCAGCACACTTCACCTCCAAGATACCTTGTCTGGTCCCAGGTCTGGATCAGGTGATGTCACACAGAGTCGCCGCAGGCTCCGCCCACTGTGTGTGCCTCACCGGTGAGTGACACCTCCTTCTACAGCTTTTATTACACATTACAACTGGGACTATGATTGTGGAGGAAGAAAACACTTTAACAGGACTTCCTGTGTTTTTTACATTCTCCCAAAATCAGTCGTTGGTTTATTGTTTCCTCAATGACAAATCTTTAATGGTTGCATTCATTGTATTGCCTGGCTAGGAGAGTAGTTGGATAATGTCAGTGTTTTGTCTTGTGTTTATAGCCGGAGGAGGTGTGTTTATGTGGGGCAGTAATAAACACCGCCAGCTGACTGGCACAGAGTTGTTCCTACCCAGACCCGTCCTCTTAGATCGCTCACTACTGGGTGGAGAGAAGGTTAAACGCATACGCAGTGGCTGGACACACCTGGTGGCCCAAACAGGTGAGAGATGAGCCCTGTTCAGTAGGGAGACGCGTTTTGAAAATGGTGCAGGGACTATCTGTGAATTTGTCCAACAAGAAATTGCACATTTTCGGTAGCAAAATATGCAAATCCGTGTGCCTTTTAATGAACACGAGTGAATTTACTTGATGATCTCTTTCTGGAAACATGCTGTATATCTGGAAACATGCTGTATATCTGGAAACATGTTGTATATCTGGAAACATGTTGTATATCTGGAAACATGCTGTATATCTGGAAACATGCTGTATATCTGGAAACATGCTGTATATCTGAAACATGCTGTATATCTGGAAACATGTATATCTGGAAACATGCTGTATATCTGGAAACATGCTGTATATCTGGGAAACATGCTGTATATCTGGAAACATGCTGTATATCTGGAAACATGCTGTATATCTGTATATCTGGAAACATGTTGTATATCTGGAAACATGCTGTATATCTGGAAACATGCTGTATATCTGGAAACATGCTGTATATCTGGAAACATGCTGTATATCTGGAAACATGTATATCTGGAAACATGCTGTATATCTGGAAACATGCTGTATATCTGGGAAACATGCTGTATATCTGGAGACATGCTGTATATCTGGAAACATGCTGTATATCTGGAAACATGCTGTATATCTGGAAACATGCTGTATATCTGGAAACATGCTGTATATCTGGAAACATGCTGTATATCTGGAAACATGCTGTATATCTGGAGACATGCTGTATATCTGGAAACATGCTGTATATCTGGAAACATGCTGTATATCTGGAAACATGCTGTATATCTGGAAACATGCTGTATATATGGAAACATGCTGTATATCTGGAAACATGCGTTGTGGAAAATAACCACCATACTTTACTTTATTTACAAATAAGGTCTTACAGAGTTTTTGTTGCACCAATAAATGACTTTATTAAAGTTTCTAACAAAGACGATACTCGTCTGCAGAGGAGCACCCCTTCTTAAGATCTTTCTCCCACTTTATATAGTCCTCTTCAGTTTTCCCGCTCTTTTATTGCTCTGCCCACTTCCTTTGTCCCTGAGGACGGCTGAACTATATTACTCCAACCAATCACTGCTCCCCTGTCTTGCACAGTCTCAATATGACAAGGCCCTAAATTCTTGACACAACCTTCCCCCCATCATGCTGTAATCAATCAAGAAGATACCAAAAAGACCAAGGTCTAGCCCAAACTCTATTCAACCCTGGTGCCGCTCCCTTCACAATGTTTGAAGAGAGACAAAAGACAGCCATGGATTGAAGTAAGAGCAAGCACTTTGACCCTAGGGTAGTTTCTTCTCTACTCACCCACACACACAGTGAAATGCCCCAATAAAATTCCTAGCCCAGTAACAAACAAATCTAACTCAATGTTCGTGATTAACCCAGTTCTATCTTCTAATTAATTAAAGAATATACATCACATGCTGTATATCTGGAAACATGCTGTATATCTGGAGACAGGCTGTATATCTGGAAACATGCTGTATATCTGGAGACATGCTGTATATCTGGAAACATGCTGTATATCTGGAAACATGCTGTACAGTGGGGAAAAAAGTATTTAGTCAGCCACCAATTGTGCAAGTTCTCCCACTTCAAAAAGATGAGAGAGGCCTGTAATTTTCATCATAGGTACACGTCAACTATGACAGACAAAATGAGGGAAAAAAATCCAGAAAATCACATTGTAGGATTTTTTATGAATTTATTTGCAAATTATGGTGGAAAATAAGTATTTGGTCACCTACAAACAAGCAAGATTTCTGGACCTGTAACTTATTCTTTAAGAGGCTCCTCTGTCCTCCACTCGTTACCTGTATTAATGGCACCTGTTTGAACTTGTTATCAGTATAAAAGACACCTGTCCACAACCTCAAACAGTCACACTCCAAACTCCACTATGGCCAAGACCAAAGAGCTGTCAAAGGACACCAGAAGCAAAATTGTAGACCTGCACCAGGCTGGGAAGACTGAATCTGCAATAGGTAAGCAGCTTGGTTTGAAGAAATCAACTGTGGGAGCAATTATTAGGAAATGGAAGACATACAAGACCACTGATAATCTCCCTCGATCTGGGGCTCCACGCAAGATCTCACCCTGTGAAGTCAAAATGATCACAAGAACGGTGAGCAAAAATCCCAGAACCACACGGGGGGACCTAGTGAATGACCTGCAGAGAGCTGGGACCAAAGTAACAAAGCCTACCATCAGTAACACACTACGCCGCCAGGGACTCAAATCCAGCAGTGCCAGACGTGTCCCCCTGCTTAAGCCAGTACATGTCCAGGCCCGTCTGAAGTTTGCTAGAGTGCATTTGGATGATCCAGAAGAGGATTGGGAGAATGTCATATGGCCAGATGAAACCAAAATAGAACTTTTTGGTAAAAACTCAACTCGTCGTGTTTGGAGGACAAAGAATGCTGAGTTGCATCCAAAGAACACCATACCTACTGTGAAGCATGGGGGGTGGAAACATCATGCTTTGGGGCTGTTTTTTCTGCAAAGGGACCAGGACGACTGATCCGTGTAAAGGAAAAAAATGAATGGGGCCATGTATCGTGAGATTTTGAGTGAAAACCTCCTTCCATATGCAAGGGTATTGAAGATGAAACGTGGCTGGGTCTTTCAGCATGACAATGATCCCAAACACACCGCCCGGCAACGAAGGAGTGGCTTCGTAAGAAGCATTTCAAGGTCCTGGAGTGGCCTAGCCAGTCTCCAGATCTCAACCCCATAGAAAATCTTTGGAGGGAGTTGAAAGTCTGTGTTGCCCAGCGACAGCCCCAAAACATCACTGCTCTAGAGGAGATCTGCATGGAGGAATGGGCCAAAATACCAGCAACAGTGTGTAAATACCTTGTGAAGACCTACAGAAAACGTTTGACCTGTGTCATTGCCAACAAAGGGTATATAACAAAGTATTGAGAAACTTTTGTTATTGACCAAATACTTATTTTCCACCATAATTTGCAAATAAATTCATTAAAAATCCTACAATGTGATTTTCTTGATTTTCTTTTCTAATTTTGTCTGTCATAGTTGACATGTACCTATGATGAAAATTACAGGCCTCTCTCATCTTTTTAAGTGGGAGAACTTGCACAATTGGTGGTTAACTAAATACTTTTTCCCCCACTGTATATCTGGAAACATGTTGTATATCTGGAGACATGCTGTATATCTGGAAACATGTTGTATATCTGGAAACATGCTGTATATCTGGAAACATGCTGTATATCTGGAAACATGCTGTATATCTGGAAACATGTGGTATATCTGGAAACATGTTGTATATCTGGAAACATGCTGTATATCTGGAAACATGCTGTATATCTGGAAACATGCTGTATATCTGGAAACATGCTGTATATCTGGAAACATGCTGTATATCTGGAAACATGTTGTATATCTGGAAACATGCTGTATATCTGGAAACATGTATATCTGGAAACATGCTGTATATCTGGAAACATGTTGTTTATCTGGAAACGTGCTGTATATCTGGAAACGTGCTGTATATCTGGAAACGTGCTGTATATCTGGAAACGTGTTGTATATCTGGAAACATGCTGTATATCTGGAAACATGCTGTACACCTGGAAACATGCTGCATATCTGAGGAATCTCTTTGTTTTTGGTTTGTCAATTTACTTGATGATCTCTTTCTGGAAACATGCTGTATATATGGAAACATGCTGTATATGTGGAAATGTGCTGTATATGTGGAAATGTGCTGTATATCTGGAAACATGCTGTATATCTGGAAACATGTTGTATATCTGAGGAATCTCTGTGGTTTGTCAATTTACTTAATGATCTCCTTCTAGAAACCTGCTGTATATCTAGAAAATTTTTGTATATCTGGAAACATGCTGTATATCTGGAAACATGCTGTATATCTGGAAACATGTATATCTGAGGAATCTCTGTGGTTTGTCAATTTACTTAATGATCTCCTTCTAGAAACCTGCTGTATATCTAGAACATTTTTGTATATCTGGAAACATGCTGTATATCTGGAAACATGCTGTATATCTGGAAACATGCTGTATATCTGGAAACATGCTGTATATCTGGAAACATGCTGTATATCTCGAAACATGCTGTATATCTGGAGACATGCTGTATATCTGGAGACATGCTGTATATCTGAGGTGTCTCTGTGTTGAGGCTTCAAATCTAACTAGAGAATTCACATGTATTAGTATTAATGGGGCTGTGGGTGACACCACTACATACAGGTATAATGCATTATGAAACGGTTCTAATACATTGTAAGACTTGTCATAAATATGTATGACCCTAAAAATGTCTTATTACCATCTTATAATGTCTTATTACCATCTTATTATGTCTTATTACCATCTTATGTCTTATTACCATCTTATTATATCTTATTACCATCTTATAATGTCTTATTACCATCTTATGGTGTGTTTGTTATTCACCCGGGTCTGATGGACCCACAACATTTTGTTTTTTTTTAAACAATACAGCCATAACAATTTACGTAAAAATACTTAATACTTAGATGTTGACTTATATCAATTACAAGCAATAATAGACACCATACATGGTTAATATTTGCCATTTACCTCTGCTAGATCACATTTATCAATAAAAGCGCTATTCGTTTTAAAAAAATCAAATTTGTAAACAAAAATCTATTACAATCAAGACATGGGTGGAATAAATCATGTTTATCTTGAACAAATATAAATGAAACAAGGTTTTCATGGATATTGATGTTTATTGCTTTGAACTGAACAAATTGGAAGGACAGATTTTACATACAGTATTTTATGGAAATGATAAATGAGCCCCATTGAACACAAATTAAGGCCGGTCTACACACCACATGAGGGACAGAGTTTTACTGTGTGTGTGTGTGTTGAAAATGTATTTCTTGCACTTGATGCATGTGTACTGTGTCTTCCTGTCCTTCTCGGGTCCAAACACATCGCAGCGCTTCTTCTTGTTGCTACTGGCTGCAATCTAGATCGATGAAAACACCTAGTTCAGGAATTTAGCTAACATCTCACTCACTCACTCACTCACTCACATACAGTGGGGAGAACAAGTATTTGATACACTGCCGATTTTGCAGGTTTTCCTACTTACAAAGCATGTAGAGGTCTGTAATTTTTATCATAGGTACACTTCAACTGTGAGACGGAATCTAAAACAAAAATCCAGAAAATCACATTGTATGATTTTTAAGTAATTAATTTGCATTTTATTGCATGACATAAGTATTTGATACATCAGAAAAGCAGAACTTAATATTTGGTACAGAAACCTTTGTTTGCAATTACCGAGATCATACGTTTCCTGTAGATCTTGACCAGGTTTGCACACACTGCAGCAGGGATTTTGGCCCACTCCTCCATACAGATCCGTCAGGTTTCGGGGGCTGACGCTGGGCAATACGGACTTTCAGCTCCCTCCAAAGATTTTCTTTTGGGTTCAGGTCTGGAGACTGGCTAGGCCACTCCAGGACCTTGAGATGCTTCTTACGGAGCCACTCCTTAGTTGCCCTGGCTGTGTGTTTCGGGTCGTTGTCATGCTGGAAGACCCAGCCACGACCCATCTTCAATGCTCTTACTGAGGGAAGGATGTTGTTGGCCAAGATCTTGTGATACATGGCCCCATCCATCCTCCCCTCAATACGGTGCAGTCGTCCTGTCCCCTTTGCAGAAAAGCATCCCCAAAGAATGATGTTTCCACCTCCATGCTTCACGGTTGGGATGGTGTCCTTGGGGTTGTACTCATCCTTCTTCTTCCTCCAAACACGGCGAGTGGAGTTTAGACCAAAAAGCTCTATTTTTGTCTCATCAGACCACATGACCTTCTCCCATTCCTCCTCTGGATCATCCAGATGGTCATTGGCAAACTTCCGACGGGCCTGGACATGCGCTGGCTTGAGCAGGGGGACCTTGCGTGCGCTGCATGATTTTAATCCATGACGGCGTAGTGTGTTACTAATGGTTTTCTTTGAGACTGTGGTCCCAGCTCTCTTCAGGTCATTGACCAGGTCCTGCCATGTAGTTCTGGGCTGATCCCTCACCTTCCTCATGATCATTGATGCCCCACGAGGTGAGATCTTGCATGGAGCCCCAGACCGAGGGTGATTGACCGTCATCTTGAACTTCTTCCATTTTCTAATAATTGCGCCAACAGTTGTTGCCTTCTCACCAAGCTGCTTGCCTATTGTCCTGTAGCCCATCCCAGCCTTGTGCAGGTCTACAATTTTATCCCTGATGTCCTTACACAGCTCTCTGGTCTTGGCCATTGTAGAGAGGTTGGAGTCTGTTTCATTGAGTGTGTGGACAGGTGTCTTTTATACAGGTAACGAGTTCAAACAGGTGCAGTTAATACAGGTAATGAATGGAGAACAGGAGGGCTTCTTAAAGAAAAACTAACAGGTCTGTGAGAGCCGGAATTCTTACTGGTTGGTAGGTGATCAAATACTTATGTCATGCAATAAAATGCAAATGAATTACTTAAAAATCATACAATGTGATTTTCTGGATTTTTGTTTTAGATTCCGTCTCTCACAGTTGAAGTGTACCTATGATAAAAAAGTATATTGTATTCAACAGCTGAGGTGGGAGCTCTGGCTTGTTATTTCGTTCTGTTCCTACCATCGTCAGCTTCCTCTTGAGGAGCTCCTGTCTCAGCTTGTGCAAAGTAAAAAAGTTATCGATGTTGTGGCCACGGAGTCTCTGTGTCACGTCCAGGACAACCCGCATCCCTTGGTTCTTCTCAGGGGCTCCTCCATCTGGCTTCCCCGTATACACTTGCAAGTTCCCCAAATCTGATGAAGCAGCAGCATCACAGGCAGCCCAGATCTTGATTCCATATTTTGCGTGTTTAGACAGTATGTACCGCCTGAAGGGGCAGCTGCCCCTAAATGGCATAAGCTTCTCATCAACAGTAACGTTGGGCCCAGGGTTGTAAAACAGGGGAAGGCGGTCCAGAGACATGATCCTCGTATTCTGAACATTCTTCCATCTTCCAAAGTGGAAGACACTCCTTCCACACTAACTTCTCTCTCTGCAAAAAAATATTCTAAGGCCCTCTGAGCAGAGATTATTTTTTCCATACTGATTGATTGTGGTAAAGAGCCACACCTGCAAAGCTATTTATTTGTTGTGTCCCTCCCCCAATTTGCACCTGGCTGGGGTAGAGTGTGGGAAAATACATACATATATATTTTTTTTACAATGTATCAAAATAATGTATTGAAATAATGTATTATAATAACATTGTGCAGGTTCCCGCAAGACATTATGAGGTTTCACACACTACAAAGGGTAAAGAGTGCGAGAAAAGCAGGAGACAGGCAGGGAGACAGGCAGGGAGACAGACAGGCAGGGAGACAGACAGGCAGGGAGACAGACAGACAGGCAGGGAGACAGGCAGGGAGACAGACAGACAGGCAGGGAGACAGACAGACAGGCAGGGAGCCAGGCAGGCAGGCAGGCAGGGAGACAGGCAGGCAGGCAGGCAGGGAGACAGACAGGGAGACAGGCAGGGAGACAGGCAGACAGACAAATCAAATCAAAAATCAAATCAAATTTTATTGGTCACATGTGCCGAATACAACAGGTGCAGACATTACAGTGAAATGCTTACTTACAGCCCTTAACCAACAGTGCATTTATTTTAAACAAAAAAAGTAAGAATAAAACAACAACAAAAAAAGTGTTGAGAGAAAAAGAGCAGAAGTAAAATAAAGTGACAGTAGGGAGGCTATATATACAGTAAAATAAAGTGACAGTAGGGAGGCTATATATACAGGGGGTACCGTTGCAGAGTCAATGTGCGGGGGCACCGGCTAGTTGAGGTAGTTGAGGTAATATGTACATGTGGGTAGAGTTAAAGTGACTATGCATAAATACTTAACAGAGTAGCAGCAGCGTAAAAAGGATGGGGTGGGGGGCAGTGCAAATAGTCCGGGTAGCCATGATTAGCTGTTCAGGAGTCTTATGGCTTGGGGGTAGAAGCTGTTGAGAAGTCTTTTGGACCTAGACTTGGCACTCCGGTACCGCTTGCCGTGCGGTAGCAGAGAGAACAGTCTATGACTAGGGTGGCTGGAGTCTTTGACAATTTTGAGGGCCTTCCTCTGACACCGCCTGGTATAGAGGTCATGGATGGCAGGAAGCTTGGCCCCAGTGATGTACTGGGCCGTACGCACTACCCTCTGTAGTACCTTGCGGTCGGAGGCCAAGCAGTTGCCATACCAGGCGGTGATGCAACCAGTCAGGATGCTCTCGATGGTGCAGCTGTAGAATTTTTTGAGGATCTGAGGACCCATGCCAAATCTTTTTAGTCTCCTGAGGGGGAATAGGCTTTGTCGTGCCCTCTTCACGACTGTCTTGGTGTGTTTGGACCATGATAGTTCGTTGGTGATGTGGACACCAAGGAACTTGAAGCTCTCAACCTGTTCCACTACAGCCCCGTCGATGAGAATGGGGGCGTGCTCAGTCCTCTTTTTTTTTCCTGTAGTCCACAATCATCTCCTTTGTCTTGGTCACGTTGAGGGAGAGGTTGTTGTCCTGGCACCACACGGCCAGATCTCTGACCTCCTCCCTATAGGCTGTCTCATCGTTGTCGGTGATCAGGCCTACCACTGTTGTGTCGTCGGCAAACTTAATGATGGTGTTGGAGTCGTGCCTGGCCATGCAGTCATGGGTGAACAGAGAGTACAGGAGGGGGACTGAGCACGCACCCTGAGGGGCCCCCGTGTTGAGGATCAGTGTGGCAGATGTGTTGTTACCTACCCTTACCACCTGGGGGCGGCCCGTCAGGAAGTCCAGGATCCAGTTGCAGAGGGAGGTGTTTAGTCCCAGGATCCTTAGCTTAGTGATGAGCTTAGAGGGCACTATGGTGTTGAATGCTGAGCTGTAGTCAATGAATAGCATTCTCACGTAGGTGTTCCTCTTGTCCAGGTGGGAAAGGGCAGTGTGGAGTGCGATAGAGATTGCATCATCTGTGGATCTGTTGGGGCGGTATGCAAATTGGAGTGGGTCTAGGGTTTCTGGGATTATGCTGTTGATGTGAGCCATGACCAGTCTTTCAAAGCACTTCATGGCTACAGACGTCAGTGCTACGGGTCGGTAGTCATTTAGGCAGGTTATCTTAGAGTTCTTGGGCACGGGGACTATGGTGGTCTGCTTGAAACATGTTGGTATTACAGACTCAGTCAGGGACATGTTGAAAATGTCAGTGAAGACACTTGCCAGTTGGTCAGCACATGCTCGGAGTACACGTCCTGGTAATCCGTCTGGTCCTGCGGCCTTGTGAATGTTGACCTGCTTAAAAGTCTTACTCACATCGGCTACGGAGAGCGTGATCACATAGTCATCCGGAACAGCTGGTGCTCTCATGCATGCTTCAGTGTTGCTTGCCTCGAAGCGAGCATAGAAGTGGTTTAGCTCGTCTGGTAGGCTTGTGTCACTGGGCAGCTCGCGGCTGTGCTTCCCTTTGTAGTCTGTAATAGTTTTCAAGCCCTGCCACATCCGACGAGCGTCAGAGCCAGTGTAGTATGATTCAATCTTAGACCTGTATTGACTCTTTGCCTGTTTGATGGTTCGTCGGAGGTCATAGCGGGATTTCTTATAAGCGTCCGGGTTAGAGTCCCGTTCCTTGAAAGCGGCAGCTCTACCCTTTAGCTCAGTGCGGATGTTTCCTGTAATCCATGGCTTCTGGTTGGGGTATGTACGTACGGTCACTGTGGGGGACGACATCATCGATGCACTTATTGATGAAGCCAGTGACTGATGTGGTGTACTCCTCAATGCTGTCTGAAGAATCCCGGAACATGTTCCAGTCTGTGCTAGCAAAACAGTCCTGTAGCTTAGCATCTGCGTCATCTGACCACTTTTTTATTAACCGAATCACTGGTGCTTCCTGCTTCAGTTTTTGCTTATAAGCAGGAATCAGGAGGATAGAGTTATGGTCAGATTTGCCAAATGGAGGGCGAGGGAGAGCTTTGTATGCGTCTCTGTGTGTGGAGTAAAGGTGGTCTAGAGTTTTTTTCCCTCTGGTTGCACATTTAACATGCTGGTAGAAATTAGGTAGAACGGATTTAAGTTTCCCCTGCATTAAAGTCCCCGGCCACTAGGAGCGCTGCATCTGGATGAGCGTTTTCCTGTTGATTAATGGCCTTGTACAACTCATTCAGAGCAATCTTAATGCCAGCATTGGTTTGTGGTGGTAAATAGACAGCTATGAAAAATATAGATGAAAACTCTCTTGGTAAATAGTGTGGTCTACAGCTTATCATAAGATACTCTACCTCAGGCGAGCAAAACCTCGAGACTTCCTTAGTATTTGATTTTGTGCACCAGCTGTTGTTTACAAATATACACAGACCGCAGGGAGACAGACAGGCAGGGAGACAGACAGGCAGGGAGACAGGCAGGGAGACAGACAGGCAGGGAGACAGACAGGCAGGCAGGGAGCCAGGCAGGCAGGCAGGGAGACAGGCAGGCAGGCAGGGAGACAGACAGGGAGACAGGCAGGAAGACAGGCAGACAGACAGGGAGACAGACAGGCAGGGAGACAGACAGGCAGGGAGACAGGCAGGGAGACAGGCAGACAGACAGGCAGGCATACAGGGAGGCAGGCAGGGAGACAGACAGACAGGCAGGCAGACAGGCATTGAGACAGGCAGACAGGCAGGGAGACAGGCAGACAGGCAGGGAGACAGACAGACAGGTTCTTGGTGCTATGTTGAAACAGCAGGGAGGAGGAAGGCAAAGAGCAAACCTTTTTGTTTCATTTTTACTTGTTTTTACCTACACACTTTTCCACCCTTTTATTACCCTCTGGTACGATGGACCCGAACACCACCTTTTATTACCCTCGGGTACGATGGACCCGAACACCACCTTTTATTACCCTCGGGTACGATGGACCCGAACACCACCTTTTATTACCCTCGGGTACGATGGACCTGAACACCACCTTTTATTACCCTCGGGTACGATGGACCCGAACACCACCTTTTATTACCCTCGGGTACGATGGACCTGAACACCACCTTTTATTACCCTCGGGTACGATGGACCTGAACACCACATATGTAATATAAATGTGTAGGGGGGTGCACAGTGTGCCCTCAATTAAAATGTGTTATTTTACATGTTCTTCACAGAAAATGAGCCAAGGCCAATGAGTCTCAGGTTGAAAAAAGTATTCATTGCATCGTTTTTCTTTTAGTAAACATTGAAAATGGGTCCCACAAACCCGAACACCACACAAGGGTTAATATCTTATTACCATCTTGTAATGTCTTAGTACCATCTTATGTCTTAGTACCATCTTAATGTCTTGTTACCATCTTATAATGTCTTGTTACCATCTTATAATGTCTTGCTACCATCTTATAATGTCTTGTTACCATCTTATAATGATCCTGACTAAATGGAGTGCCACTTGTTTCTTCCAGAGAGTGGGCGGGTCTTCACCTGGGGCAGAAGCAATTACGGACAGCTGGGAAGGACAGAATCAACCAATCAGAGTGCAGATCAGCGATCAGGTGGTGCGTCGACGGGAGCTGCCAGCCAATGGGCACGTGTCCCTGCGGAAGTCAAGGTCCTCTGTGGAGCCAGACAGGTGTGTTTGAGATAATGGCCGCGTTCCTGACCATCCACTAAGCAGTCGCGCTGTTGCACAAATTAACCAAACAATTACCGTGTTCGAAATCTGTGATGCATTGTGGGGTGAATAATAATGAGTAGTTTTGTATGAAGCGAGGTGATTTTGTAGATCAGTCAGTTGTCAGTCGCCTGCAATGTCGAAAAAGCCCTCGATTCCACAATCCTCTTGTCATTCATCCTTATTGGTGGAGAGAGACTGTTGAAGAGAAGTTCAGCCCCAGTCCAGTAGAGGGCAGTAGAAACTAACTAAATCACAATCACTCAAACTCAAGGTTCTTTGTTACAGAGTTCTATCCTTGATACAAGGCTACTGTATGAGTGCGTTGGTTATTACCTGCACTGTAAGGGGAATAGGGTGCCATTTTGGATGCACCCTATTATGTCTGTGTGTGCAATCAGTGGTTGCGTCCCAATCCCTCCTTTCTCCTGAAGTGTGCACTTGTTCACTACTTCCTTCAAATCTAAAAGCAATGGGTTGGTGGAAGCATGGGCTACTGGGAGTATCTTATACCAGTCATTACCTTTGGAATCAGTAAAGGGAAGAAATAAGATATTATTGGGACACAACCAGGGTGCCTCTCCCTTTATCAGCACCATCAGCCCCCCCAGAGAGATAACAACATATTATCTAACACCATCAGCCCCCCTAGAGAGATAACACCATATTATCTAACACCATCAGCCCCCAGAGAGATAACAACATATTATCTAACACCATCAGCCCCCCTAGAGAGATAACACCATATTATCTAACACCATCAGCCTCCCAGAGAGATAACAACATATTATCTAACACCATCAGCCCCCCTAGAGAGATAACAACATATTATCTAACACCATCAGCCCCCCAGAGAGATAACAACATATTATCTAACACCATCAGCCCCCCAGAGAGATAACAACATTATCTAACACCATCAGCCCCCCAGAGAGATAACAACATTATCTAACACCATCAGCCCCCCAGAGAGATAACAACATATTATCTAACACCATCAGCCCCCAGAGAGATAACAACATTATCTAACACCATCAGCCCCCAGAGAGATAACAACATTATCTAACACCATCAGCCCCCCAGAGAGATAACAACATATTATCTAACACCATCAGCCCCCCAGAGAGATAACAACATATTATCTAACACCATCAGCCCCCCAGAGAGATAACAACGTGGCACATATTTAGCTATAGGCCCAACATCATCTTCTCCAAGCGGGCCTCTATGTAGCCTGGTCTCTGGCTAGCCTTTGTGCTGTCTTGCCAACTCCCATGGTCATTGTCACATGGGACCTCCAGGCTAGCAATTATTAGTGAATAGCATGGGAATAACATGGCAATGCTCCTTTTAACCTCCAGTCTTAGTGGCTCTCTGAGAACCTTGCCATTATGCTGGGTCAGCGTCTCAAATGGCACTCTATTCCCTATGTAGTGCACTACTTTAGACCAGGGTCCATAGGTCTCTATATAAGGAATAGGGTGCTATTTGGGATCTCCCTATTGATGTAATAATATCTTGCCTCAGCTACATGCTAACATGTTAAGAAAGAGAAAAGCTGTGTGCCTTGTCAAAAGAAGGGTGGATGTATGTGTGCTCCCTGCATATATTCGGCCTATGTAATGTAGTTTGTTGCTTTGTATGTTGATCATGTAGAATAGGACTGTGAGCTCTCCTTCTCCATGGCTGACGTGAGTAAGACGTTTAAGCGTGTTAACCGCCGCAACGCTGCCGGCCCAGACGGCATCCCTAGCCGCGTCCTCAGAGCATGCGCAGACCAGCTGGCTGGAGTGTTTATGGACATATTCAATCTCTCCCTATCCCAGTCTGCTGCCCCCACTTGCTTCAAGATGCCCACCATTGTTCCTGTACCCAAGAAAGCAAAGGTAACTGAACTAAATGACTATCACCCTGTAGCACTCACTTCTGTCATCATGAAGTGCTTTGAGAGGCTAGTTAAGGAGCATATCACCTCTACCTTACCTGACACCCTAGACCCACTTCAATTTGCATACCACCCCAATAGATCCACAGACGATGCAATCGCCATCGCACTGCACACTGCCCTATCCCATCTGGACAAGAGGAATACCTATGTAAGAATGCTGTTCATGAACTATAGCCCAGCCTTCAACACCATAGTACCCTCCAAGCTCATCATTAAGCTCGGAGCCCTGGGTCTGAACCCCACCCTGTGCAACTGGGTCCTGGACTTCCTGACAGCCACCCCCAGGTGGTGAAGGTAGGAAACAACACCTCCACTTCGCTGATCCTCAACACTGGGGCCCCACAAGGGTGCGTGCTCAGCCCCCTCCTGTACTCCCTGTTCACCCATGACTGCGTGGCCACGCACGCCTCCAACTCAATCATCAAGTTTGCAGACGACACAACAGTAGTAGGCTTGATTACCAACAATGACGAGACAGCCTACAGGGAGGAGGTGAGGGCTCTGGGAGTGTGGTGCCATAAAAATGACCTCAACATCAACAAAACAAAGGAGCTGATCGTGGACTTCAGGAAACAGCAGAGGGAGCATGCCCCTATCCACATCGACAGGACCGCAGTGAAGAAGGTGGAAAGCTTCAAGTTCCTCAGCGTACACATCACTGACAATCTGAAATGGTCCACCCACACAGACAGTGTGGTGAAGAAGGCTCAACAATGCCTCTTCATCCTCAGGAGGCTGAAGACATTTGGCTTGGCCCCTAAGACCCTCACAAACTTTTACAGATGCACAATTGAGAGCATCCTGTCGGGCTGTATCACCGCCTGGTACGGCAACTGCACCGCCCGCAACCGCAGGGCTCTCCAGAGGGGGGTGCGGTCTGCCCAACGCATCACCAGGGGGCACACTGCCTGCCCTCCAGGACACCTACAACACCCGATGTTACAGGAAGGCCAAAAAGATAATTGAGCCACGGCCGCTATCATCCAGAAGGCGTGGTCAGTACAGGTGCATCAAAGCTGGGACCAAGAGACTGAAAAACAGCTTCTATCTCAAGGCCATCAGACTGTTAAATAGCCATCACTAGCCGGCTACCACCCGGTTACTCAACCCTGCACCTTAGAGGCTGCTGCCCTATATACATAGATATGGAATCACTGGCCACTTTAATAATGTTTACATACAGTGAGGGAAAAAAGTATTTGATTTGATGCAAATCAATTTATAACATTTTTGACATGTGTTTTTCTGGATTTTTTGTTGTTGTTATTCTGTCTCTCACTGTTCAAATAAACCTCCCATTAAAATTATAGACTGATCATGTCTTTGTCAGTGGGAAAACGTACAAAATCAGCAGGGGATCAAATACTTTTTCCCCTCACTGTACTGCTTTACTCATCTCATATGTATAGACTGTATTCTATTCTACTGTATTTTAGTCAATGCCACTCTGACATTGCTCGTCCTAATATTTACACTACCAGTCAAAAGTTTGGACACACCTACTCATTTATATCAAGGGTTTTTCTTTGTTTTTACTATTTTCTACATTGTAGAATAATATTGAAGACATCAAAAACATTGAAATAACACATATGGAATCATGTAGTAACCAAAAAAAGTGTTAAACAAATCAAGATTGTGCAAAGCTGTCATCAAGGCAAAGGGTGGCTATTTGAAGAATCTCAAATATAAAATATATTTTGATTTTGTTTAACACTTTTTTTTTGGTTACTACATGATTCCATATGTGTTGTTTCATAGTTTTGATGTCTTCACTATTATTCTACAATGTAAAAAATAGTACAAATACAGAAAAACCCTTGAATGAGTAGGTGTGTCCAAACTTTTGACTGGTAGTGTATATATTTCTTAATTCCATTATTTTACTTTAGATTTGTGTGTATTGTTGTGAATTGTTAGATACAACTGCACTGTTGGAGCCAGGAACACAAGCATTTCGCTACACCCGCAATAACATCTGCTAAATATGTATGTGACCAATAACATTTGATTTGATTTTAATAGGTTAGCTGTAGAAAGTAGAAATTATAGCCATAACATTGTCACTGTCTTCCCAGACTAGTAATCTCATCACCAGTCGACAGTAGATATGATGCGGACTTCAGATCTCATCATCAAATCAAATCAAATTGTATTTGTCACATGTGCCGAATACAACGGGTGTAGACCTTACAGTGAAATGTTTACTTACAAGCCCTTAACCAACAATGCAGTTGTACGAAAATTAAGTGTTAAGTAAAAAATAGATAAGGCTATATACAGGGGGTACCGGTACAGAGTCAATGTGAAATAACAGTAGGGAGGCTATATACAGGGGGTACCGGTACAGAGTCAATGTGAAATAACAGTAGGGAGGCTATATACAGGGGGTACCGGTACAGAGTCAATGTGAAATAACAGTAGGGAGGCTATATACAGGCTATATACACCTGGGGGCAGCCCGTCAGGAAGTCCAGGATCCAGTTGCAGAGGGAGGTGTTTAGACCCAGGATCCTTAGCTTAGTGATGAGCTTTGAGGGCACTATGGTGTTGAATGCTGAGCTGTAGTCAATGAACAGCATTCTCACGTAGGTGTTCCTTTTGTACAGGTGGAAAAGGACAGTGTGGAGTGCAATAGAGATTGCATCATCTGTGGATCTGTTGGGGCGATATGCAAATTGGAGTGGGTCTAGGGTTTCTGGGATAATGGTGTTGATGTGAGCCATGACCAGCCTTTCAAAGCACTTCATGGCTACAGACGTGAGTGCTATGGGTCGGTAGTCATTTAGGCAGGTTACCTTAGTGTTCCTGGGCACAGGGACTATGGTGGTCTGCTTGAAACATGTTGGTATTACAGACTCAGTCAGGGACAGGTTGAAAATGTCAGTGAAGACACTTGCCAGTTGGTCAGCGCATGTTCGGAGTACACGTCCTGGTAATCCGTCTGGCCCTGCGGCCTTGTGAATGTTGACCTGTTTAAAGGTCTTACTCACATTGGCTACGGAGAGCGTGATCACACAGTCGTCCAGAACAGCTGATGCTCTCATGCATGCTTCAGTGTTGCTTGCTTTGAAGTGAACATAGAATTAGTTTAGCTGGTCTGGTAGGTTCGTGTCACTGGGCAACTCGCGGCTGTGCTTCTCTTTGTAGTCCGTAATAGTTTGCAAGCCCTGCCACATCCGACGAGCGTCAGAGCCGGTGTAGTACGATTCGATCTTAGGCCTGTATTGACGCTATGCCTGTTTGATGGTTCGTCGGAGGGCATAGCGGGATTTCTTTAAGCGTCCGGGTTAGAGTCCTGCTCCTTGAAAGCGGCAGCTCTACCCTTTAGCTCAGTGCGGATGTTGCCTGTAATCCATGGCTTCTGGTTGGGGTACGTACGGTCACTGTGGGGACGACGTCATCGATGCACTTATTGATGAAGCCAGTGACTGATGTGGCGTACTCCTCAATGCCATCGGAAGAATCCCGGAACATATTCCAGTCTGTGCTAGCAAAACAGTCCTGTATCTTAGCATCTGCGTCATCTGACCACTTCTGTATTGATCGAGTCAATGGTACTTCCTGCTTTAGTTTTTGCTTGTAAGCAGGAATCAGGAGGATATAATTATGGTCAGATTTGCCAAATGGAGGGCGAGGGAGAGCTTTGTATACGTCTCTGTGTGTGGAGTAAAGGTGGTCTAGGGTTTTTTTCCCTCTGGTTGCACATTTAACATGCTGGTAGAAATGAGTTAAAACAGATTTCAGTTTCCCTGCATTAAAGTCCCCGGCCACTAGGAGCGCCGCCTCTGGATGAGCGTTTTCCTGTTTGCTTATGGCCTTATACTGCTCATTGAGTGCGGTCTTAGTGCCAGCATCGGTTTGTGGTGGTAAATAGACAGCAACGAAAAATATAGATGAAAACTCTCTTGGTAAATAGTGTGGTCTACAGCTTATCATGAGATACTCTAGTTCAGGTGAGCAAAACCTCGAGACTTCCAATCAACAATAGATATGACGCAGACTTCAGATCTCATCACCAATGAACAGAACATATGATGCAGACTTCAGATCTCATCACCAATCAACAGAATATATCATGCAGAGAGCTCATCACGTCTGTTTTTCTCTCCACAGATTGCTTGTGGATCTGAACATAACGTTGCCATTGTAGGTAAGTATCTTTCTATATTACAGTATATCTACATTGTGCAGTTTAGTTTATTGGGCTCCTCATTAGCTGTTGCTCATGCAGTAGCTACTCTTCCTGGGGTCCACACAAAAAAATAAAATACATGACACAGTACTCAACATTGATAGACAAGAATGTAGCTGTGTTGCATTGAAACCACAGCTTCTGTGTGTTGTTATGCTACTGTATCAGTCTATTATTGGACTTTCCATAATCAATACATCTCCTCAGAAATATAATGCTGAATGAAAACACACTCAGTCAACCCACGGAGCACAAAATGATGTTGTAGAGTTACCAAGGGAGAGGAGCAGACATGGGAGTTTGGAAAATGGGCCAGCAACATTAAAGGGGCCGTCTGTGATTAGTAGATCCATTTTTTTTAACTTTTAAATTAATGATATATAGCCATTGATTGTTGAAGAATATAAATTATAAATGCCTCATTAGCTTAGTTCAGCTGTCGTACCCCATCAGAACCCTAAATAGAAGCTTGTTTTACTTCGTTGTTTGTAAAAACTGTAATTGTAAACAAACACTGTATAGCCTCAAAACATGATTAAAACTAGAATTGTGATATCATGGATGGTCAGTCCTAGCTCTGTCCATGAATTTGAGAGTAGTTACATTTAGTAAAAATCAAACCTTAAAAGTCCTCAGACGCATCAACACAAGGATTAGCCCCATCCCTCAGCTGTTTACACGTGACTACTTTATTGTTGTTTGAACTGCAGAGTGCCCCTTTATAAAAGCATGTTGTTTCACTACACTAAGTGCAAGTGACTGAAATGAGAGCCACCATTTTTGGCTCTGCTGCATAACTCATGTTTAGTTACTATGGTTACCACTGTGCTCTTTTTTTACTGGTCTGGAGAACCAACCAGAATAAACAGATGCATGTGTGGCATTCTGGGAAATGAATATTTTAGCATTTTCCTCTCCTCTTCACTTCAATTAGTTAAGGATCCTCCCATCTAACGCTGTACAGTTTAAAGAGGTAATCTGCGATTGCTACATCCATTTCTTTTTTTTAGATTAATGATATATACCCCATTTTGATTCTTGAAGAGTATAATTTATAAATGCCTCATGAGCTTAGTTCAACTGTTGTACCCCATCAGAACCCTGAATATAAACTATGTTTATGTCAGGGTAAAATGTTAAAATAATTAGGTTTCTTTAGCTATGAAACTCATTTTTCAAACTTTGTTGAGTCTAATAACACCCGACCTGATATATGGAATAGAACTGATGGATAGAATTATATTTGAGTTTGACTGGACGAGACCTTTAAAGAATTAGTAAAAGAGATCCGTCTAATGCTTTACATTTTAACATCGTCAGGGTGAAATGTTTAAATGTTAATCCTTGTGTTGATGCTTCTGAGGACTTTAAGGTTGGATTATTACTATGTGTATGTAGCTCTCTAGGGATTATAATCGTGGGTTATTGCCTTGTTGTGTGTTTGAAGGATTATAATCTTGGGTTATTGCCTTGTTGTGTGTTTGAAGGATATAATCTTGGGTTATTGCCTTGTTGTGTGTTTGAAGGATTATAATCTTGGGTTATTGCCTTGTTGTGTGTTTGAAGGATTATAATCTTGGGTTATTGCCTTGTTGTGTGTTTGAAGGATTATAATCTTGGGTTATTGCCTTGTTGTGCGTTTGAAGGATTATAATCTTGGGTAGATGAGTATCAGTGACAGAGTTAAATGTGTGAACGGACGCACATGCGAGCGCACACACAGACTAAATGAATGTGTGTGTGTGTTTAACTCTGTCACTGATACTCATCTACCCTAGAAGGCAATAACCCACGATTTATAATCCTTCAAACTACTTTATTGTTGTTTGAACTGCAGAGTGCCCCTTTATAAAAGCATGTTGTTTCACTACACTAAGTGCAAGTGACTGAAATGACATGCACCATTTTTGGCTCATGTTTAGTTACTACGGTTACCACTGTGCTCTTTTTTTTACTGGTCTGGAGAACCAACCAGAATAAACAGATGCATGTGTGGCATTCTGGGAAATGAATATTTTAGCGTTTTCCTCTCCTCTTCACTTCAATTAGTTAAGGATCCTCCCATCTAATGCTGTACACACACACACACACACACAGTTTTGTATTGAAATCCTTGTAGGGACCAAATAATTGATTCCCATCCAAAATCCTATTTTCCCTAACCCTAAATCTAACCTTAGCCCTTAACCTAACCATAACCCTAACCATAACCCTAAACCTATCCTTCACTCCAAACCCCTAACCCTAAAACTATACCTAACCCTAAAACTATACCTAACCCTAAAACTAAACCTAACCCTAAAACTATACCTAACCCTAAAACTATACCTAACCCTAAAACTAAACCTAACCCTAATTGTAACCCGAAACCTAAAATAGCATTTTCCTCATGAGGCCCGGCAAGATGTCCCCACAATGTTCCTTCTTTTACTATCCTTGTGAGGACTTCTGGTACCCACAAGGATAGTTAAGCAAAAACACACACACACACACACACACACACAGTGTCTGATAAGCAGAATTTGAGTATCACTGACAGAGTTAATTAACCAAGCTGCTCTAGGTGAATTAACCAAGCTGCTCTAGGTGTTAACCAAGCTGCTCCAGGTGTTAACCAAGCTGCTCCAGGTGTTAACCAAGCTGCTCTAGGTGTTAACCAAGCTGCTCCAGGTGTTAACCAAGCTGCTCTAGGTGTTAACCAAGCTGCTCTAGGTGTTAACCAAGCTGCTCTAGGTGAATTAACCAAGCTGCTCCAGGTGTTAACCAAGCTGCTCTAGGTGTTAACCAAGCTGCTCCAGGTGTTAACCAAGCTGCTCCAGGTGTTAACCGAGCTGCTCCAGGTGTTAACCAAGCTGCTCCAGGTGTTAACCGAGCTGCTCCAGGTGTTAACCAAGCTGCTCTAGGTGTTAACCAAGCTGCTCCAGGTGTTAACCAAGCTGCTCCAGGTGTTAACCGAGCTGCTCCAGGTGTTAACCAAGCTGCTCTAGGTGTTAACCAAGCTGCTCTAGGTGTTAACCAAGCTGCTCTAGGTGTTAACCAAGCTGCTCTATGTGTTAACCAAACTGCTCTAGGTGTTAACCAAACTGCTCTAGGTGTTAACCAAACTGCTCCAGGTGAATGAGAAAAGTAAATCATTAGAACAATCACAGGACAGTTAATCCGGTTCTAGACTAGTCTGCTTGTGTTGAAATGAGAATAGTGTTGTGTGTGTAATCCGGTTCTAGACTAGTCTGCTTGTGTTGAAATGAGAATAGAGTGTTGTGTGTGTAATCCGGTTCTAGACTAGTCTGCTTGGGTTGAAATGAGAATAGAGTGTTGTGTGTCTAATCATTTGTGTGTTCAATACATTAATATCATGGTCAAATATGCAGAGAGGGTAACATTACACAACATAAACTAGTTAGTTATTCAATAGGTCTTTCTGGTGGTGACTAAAAGGATTCTGTTTTGTTTAACAGGTTGATATAAGGCATCGTTCCCCAACAGGAATAATTTGGCCCCCAAGTTTGGATGGATGGATGGATGGATGAAGGGTGGTTGGATGGATAAAGATGGGTAGGAGAGGTGGATGGATGAAGGGTGGTTGGATAGATAAAGATGGGTAGGAGAGGTGGATGGATGAAGGGTGGTTGGATGGATAAAGATGGATAGGAGAGGTGGATGGATGAAGGGTAGTTGGATGGAGAAAGATGATAGGAGAGGTGGATGGATGAAGGGTGGTTGGATGGATAAAGATGGGTAGGAGAGGCAGATGGATGAAGGGTGGTTGGATGGATAAAGATGATAGGAGAGGTGGATGGATGAAGGGTGGTTGGATGGATAAAGATGGGTAGGAGAGGCGGATGGATGAAGGGTGGTTGGATAGATAAAGATGGGTAGGAGAGGTGGATGGATGAAGGGTGGTTGGATGGATAAAGATGGGTAGGAGAGGTGGATGGATAAAGGGTAGTTGGATGGAGAAAGATGATAGGAGATGTGGATGGATGAAGGGTGGTTGGATGGATAAAGATGGGTAGGAGAGGCGGATGGATGAAGGGTGGTTGGATAGATAAAGATGGGTAGGAGAGGTGGATGGATGAAGGGTGGTTGGATGGATAAAGATGGGTAGGAGAGGCGGATGGATGAAGGGTGGTTGGATAGATAAAGATGGGTAGGAGAGGTGGATGGATGAAGGGTGGTTGGATGGATAAAGATGGGTAGGAGAGGCGGATGGATGCTTTATTGGCAAGTGAAAAAGATAATTAACAAAACGGAAATAAACAATAACAAATGAACAGTAAACATTACACTCACAAAAGTTCCAAAATAATAAAGACATTTCAAATGTCATATTATGTCTATATACAGTGTTGTAATGATGTGCAAATAGTTAAAGTACAAAAGTGACAATAAATCAACATAAATATGGGTTGTATTTACAATTATGTTTGTTCTTCACTGGTTGCCCTTTTCTTGTGGCAACAGGTCACAAATCTTGCTGCTGTGATGGCACACTGTGGTATTTCACCCAATAGATGTGGGAGTTTATCAAAATTGGATTTGTTTTTGAATACTTTGTGGGTCTGTGTAATCTGAGGGAAATATGTGTCTCTAATATGGTCATACATTTGGCAGGAGGTTAGGAAGTGCAGCTCAGTTTCCTCCTCATTCCCCCTTTCTCTCGCTCTCACACTCTCTCTCTCTCTCTGAATTCAAATACTTTATTAGCTTGGGAGACATGTCTCTCTCTCCACCTCCCCCACCATCCCCCTCTACACTCCTGTCTTGTCCTGGGCTTGGTGGTGGTAGAATGGCAGGATGGCTGGAAGAGTGAAGCAGAAAGACTGCATGGGTAGCCGAGACCTGAGTACTGCTGCTATTTCTGGTGCTACTGAAGTAGGTCATTAACAGAGGAGAGAGATGAGAGAGGAACAGAGGGAAGAGAGGAGAGAGAGGAGATGAGAGAGGAACAGAGGAGATGAGAGAGGAACAGAGGGAAGAGAGGCAGAGGAAAGGAGGAGACGTAGGAGAGGAGAGGAGGGTACGGAGGAGACAGAGGAGAGGAGAGAGGAACAGAGGGAAGAGAGGCAGAGGAGAGAGGAGATGAGAGAGGAACAGAGGAGATGACAGAGGAACAGAGGAGAGGAGAGGAAAGGAGGAGACGGAGGAGAGGAGAGGAGGGTACAGAGGAGAGGAGAGAGGAACAGAGGGAAGAGAGGCAGAGGAGAGAGGAGATGAGAGAGGAACAGAGGAGATGAGAGAGGAACAGAGGAGAGAAGAGGAAAGGAGGAGACGGAGGAGAGGAGAGGAGAGAGGAACAGAGGGAAGAGAGGCAGAGGAGAGGAGAGAGGAACAGAGGGAAGAGAGGCAGAGGAGAGAGGAGATGAGAGAGGAACAGAGGAGATGACAGAGGAGAGGAGAGGAAAGGAGGAGACGGAGGAGAGGAGAGGAGGGTACAGAGGAGAGGAGAGAGGAACAGAGGGAAGAGAGGCAGAGGAGAGAGGAGATGAGAGAGGAACAGAGGAGATGACAGAGGAGAGGAGAGGAAAGGAGGAGACGGAGGAGAGGAGAGGAGGGTACAGAGGAGAGGAGAGAGGAACAGAGGGAAGAGAGGCAGAGGAGAGGAGAGGAAAGGAGGAGACGGAGGAGAGGAGGGTACAGAGGAGAGGAGCGAGGAGATGAGAGAGGAACAGAGGGTACAGAGGAGATGAGAGAGGAACAGAGGAGAGGAGAGGAAAGGAGGAGACGAAGGAGAGGAGAGGAGGGTACAGAGGAGAGGAGCGAGGAGATGAGAGAGGAACAGAGGAGATGAGAGAGGAACAGAGGAGAGGAGAGGCAGAGGAGAGGAGAGAGGAGATGAGAGAGGAACAGAGGAGATGAGAGGCAGAGGAGAGGAGAGGAAAGGAGGAAACAGAGGAGAGGAAAAAGCATTAGTGGGGAGATGGATAACTAACTGTTGCTGCCTTTTCCAGCTATACGCCTACACACCTGAGTAACAGGTTTGGGGTCAAGCAGAGAGGAAAATAGTATTGCCTGTTGCTGGTGGGGAGATGGCAGCCAACTGTTGCAGCTTGTTCAAGCATGCATACATCTAAACATCTGTGGATATGCCCTTGTCAGAAGTAATGCACTATATATGAAATAGGGTGCCAAAGGGAAGTGGAATGGAATACCCACTAATCACCTACTGTACAGCTCTTTCTCAGTGAATTGACTGGTACTCACTAATCACCTACTGTACAGCTCTTTCTCAGTGAATTGACTGGTACTCACTAATCACCTACTGTACAGCTCTTTCTCAGTGAATTGACTGGTACTCACTAATCACCTACTGTGCAGCTCTTTCTCAGTGAATTGACTGGTACTCACTAATCACCTACTGTACAGCTCTTTCTCAGTGAATTGACTGGTACTCACTAATGACCTAATGTACAGCTCTTTCTCAGTGAATTGACTGGTACTCACTAATCACCTACTGTACAGCTCTTTCTCAGTGAATTGACTGGTACTCACTAATGACCTAATGTACAGCTCTTTCTCAGTGAATTGACTGGTACTCACTAATCACCTACTGTACAGCTCTTTCTCAGTGAATTGACTGGTACTCACTAATCACCTACTGTACAGCTCTTTCTCAGTGAATTGACTGGTACTCACTAATCACCTACTGTACAGCTCTTTCTCAGTGAATTGACTGGTACTCACTAATCACCTACTGTGCAGCTCTTTCTCAGTGAATTGACTGGTACTCACTAATCACCTACTGTACAGCTCTTTCTCAGTGAATTGACTGGTACTCACTAATCACCTACTGTGCAGCTCTTTCTCAGTGAATTGACTGGTACTCACTAATCACCTACTGTACAGCTCTTTCTCAGTGAATTGACTGGTACTCACTAATCACCTACTGTACAGCTCTTTCTCAGTGAATTGACTGGTACTCACTAATGACCTAATGTACAGCTCTTTCTCAGTGAATTGACTGGTACTCACTAATCACCTACTCAACAGCTCTTTATATCCATATAGATATAGGATGAAGGGTCCAGGAGAGGACTGATTGGAGATCCATATAGGTATAGTATCGACTGATGGAAATCATAGAATCTGTTGGCTGGCCAGGAGAGGCCTCTTTATAGCACCCTAAGGGCCCAGGTTAAAAATAGTGCACTATGTAGGGAATAGGGTGCCATTTGGGATGCAGTATAGGGAATAGGGTGCCATTTGGGATGCATTGTGTGACTCATAGTGCTCTAAATGGAATGGGAAGTAATCAGTGGATTGAATAGAGTAGTAATCAGATTTGTAGTGGCTTGACTGGAGAAGTAATCAGATTTGTAGTGGCTTGACTGGAGAAGTAATCAGATTTGAGTGGCTTGACTGGAGAAGTAATCAGATCTTAAGGAGAAGTAATCAGATTTTAGTGGATTGAATGTTGAAGTAATCATATTTTAGTGGCTTGACTGGAGAAGTAATCAGATCTTAAGGAGAAGTAAACAGATTTTAGTGGATTGACTGGAGAAGTTATAAGATTTTAGTGGATTGAATGGAGAAGTAATCAGATTTTAGTGGCTTGACTGGAGAAGTAATCAGATTTTAAGGAGAAGTAATCAGATTTTAGTGGCTTGACTGGAGAAGTAATCTGATTTTAAGGAGAAGTA